>NC_089766.1:48857296-48967296 GCF_040412425.1 Macrobrachium rosenbergii
GAACGCGAATGAAATGAAAACTTGACACTGATGAGCTGAAGGGTTTGAAAAAAATCAAATTAACAAGAAATATAGAGACACAAAGCAGTGTAGAAGGTTACTCGAAAAGAAGCATCAGAACCCGTTGAGATGGTTTGGTTTTGTGGAGAGAATGGGGAGAGTGCCTTACTATTTCAGACATACAGCTTGCTTCAAAAAGATGGCGATTGGCGTAGTGTTTAGCTGGAAATTGCTTTCAAGTTTTAAGTGAACAAGAAAAAATGTAAACATCCCATATATTACATTTCAGAACTGCTCTCAATGCTCAGCAAACATGAGAGGAGGACATGCAAGCACATAGCTACACGTATATACATACCTCCTACACATACAAACACATACGGACACGAGCGATACGCGGTATTAACGTATATACATACATTTGAATTACATAAACCCGAACGCATATAAAACGCCACCCGAGTTCCGGGCTGCGGTATATAAATCATAATTGATGGTGAGAGCGCATACTGATGAATACTCTCATTCAAAACCTCAACGCCGAATTTGCTATTCAACGATACAATGAATGTGTCGCTGATACGGTTACTAACCCCCGAAATCAGGAGGCCGCTCCAGTGTCGGTGGGAATTTATACCGATTTTTCTTTCCCTACATTTATCATTATTACTATTGTTTTGGCAGAAGCTGCAGATTTTTTAATGCAGAATTCGTTACCGACCTTTTTGTTGAACGTTCCATAAGAGACAATGGTAATGTCATGTTGGAACCCAAGGCATCTTTTCTCAACTAAGCAAAGAATTGGATACCGGATAATCGGCCGATTGTAAGGGGTTACGTCCAGTCTGGAAAAGGGAATGGGGCTGGCAGCCCCATCCTAAAATACTAGCTGAGATTGGAAGGGAATTGGAATATGAGATTTAAGGAATCTTTCCTAGATAGTGACACCCACGAATTTTAACCCGGTATGTATCCATCTTTGCGGCGTGTTTAGTACAAGCCCGATGGGGATGACCGTAAAAACATAAACAAAAGACTGTATATATCATAAAGATAATGACCCCCAAGAAATATTAGTCCTAGATAACGACCCCCGAACTTTGTTGGGGGTCACTATCTAGGAAAGATCCAATTTGGGACTTGATGTCAAGCGCTGGGACCTATAAGGTCATTCACAGCTGAAAAGGAAAAGTGAGAGAAAAGGAGGTTCGAAAGGTGTAACAGGAGGAAAACCTCGCAGTTGCACCACGAAGCAATAGTTAGAAGAGGGTGGCAAGTAAGAGGGAAGAAAGGTAATATGAACGGAGGTACAGTAAAAAGGAGAGACTGGAAGGTTAACCCATTCTTAATGGGATAAAGATGACGCAAAAAACGACAGTCAACTAAAAAAGTAAATATGTCTTGTTAAAAACAGATGCGAGTTTACACATTCATCTCTTAACAGGAATGTCTGAATTTAAGACAGAATCTCTTAGTTTTTCCAGAGAGAATGGTCGTCTTAATATTCCTTTCTAATCTTGAAGAAATCCAGAAGTGTTATTTCTACTCCAGGCATATATGAGAAATGTTCTACTTATATTCCTACAATATAATTACTGTCCTAATGCTATTCTTCTTCCATTTTAATATATTTTACCTATTTTTGTTTTTTTTTTTTGATAAGTGTTATCTCTTCTTTCTGTATTTCCCTTTACTTCCTCTTACTTCTCTAATTTAATTCTTTCTTGAATCTCAAGTCATGGGCTTGTTCCATATGAATAGGGTTCACCTACTGAATAATAATAATAATAATAATAATAATAATAATAATAATAATAATAATAATGTGAGACAAAATGGAGAACCTTTTAGAAGCCTTCATTTCACTCAGTACTCATTAAGATTCATTACAGTCATATTGAAAAGTTCAAGAAAAAATGATGAGTATGAATCTGGCAACCGAGAATTTATACGTTAAGAAAATAAGTTAAAAAAGACAGGGAAACAAACTATGACGGTAATTATACGGACATAAAAATCTGAATTGTCTCTTAAACACTGATGAACAGAATGAACGGAACAGAATATATATTTTAGGCCAAAGACCAAGCGCTTGAACTTAAAGAGGTCTCTCAGAGTCAGAACGGAAGATAACAGTAGAAATGTTTGAAAGGTTCAACAGGGTTCGCAGTTGCAGTATGAATCAAATGTTAGAAGAGGGTGGAAAGTAAGATGGAGGAAAGATAATATGAACGGAGGTCCAGTAAAAGGAATGAAAGGGGTTGCAGCTAGGGGCCGAAGGAAAGGACGCTGCAAAGTACCTGAAGTAATGCCTACAGTGCACCGCATGAGGTGCGCTGAGGGCGCTACCCCTCCACGGGGATTGATACTTGAAAATGGACGGGGTATATAAACAAGGCAAAGAGGAGAAATTATAACCACAATCTCACTCCTGGGTGAAGAATAAATGCTCAAATTCTCATTTTGTTAAAATTAAAAATTCATCTCAAATCTGGTGGAATGGTTTTGCAGCTCCATACTTTATGCAGTTATTACAATAAAAAAAAAAACTAAAATCTACATATGTTACTATATATAAATATATATTTATATATATATATATATATATATATATATATATATATATATATATATATATATATATATATATATATATATATATATGTATGTATATAAATACATGTATTATATACTGTAAATATGGGTATGTAAAACTGTCATATAAAATAAAAAGAAATTTATTTATATAAAATCGTTTGAAACTAATTTTAAGATATAAAATCAAATTTTTCAACCAACAAAGATAAAACCAAAATTTCCACCAACATAGCAGCGTTTGGACAGAATTACAAACAAAAACATAAACCCTTCATCTGACAGAACAATAAAATTTAAATTAATAAAATTAGTAATAAATATAAAAATATAAAATGAAATATAAAAATATGAAAATTAAATCAATGGAGATAATGACAACTCAATAAATTATACCAGCATGTATATAAATTTACATATCTATTTGGCAAGCTGAATTAAACCTTATATTCTTTTTACAGAAAAAAAAACTTTTTTTTCTCTCTCTCTCTCATTTCCTCAACTCGTTTTTCTCGTGAAGGAACTTCGTTAGGAAAGCTTCCGGCCCACACACGCACACGCCGCTGGAGCTGGTGTCACCGATCGCCAGGTTTCCAGGGATCTTCGAGTATTATTTCTGAGTATTTGTTGTCATACTTGAATCAACTAACCAACACTGGAGCCAAAAATGAAGTCACTGACCCCCCACCCCCCATTGCTTTTTTGGCAGTCGTCTGATCGAGCACAATTGACAAATTTCGCATCGATAGGCCTACTGTGTCCAAAGCTTGCTTGCGTGGTCGCGTAGCACTGGCTTCAGTAATTAGAGATGACTTAAAGATTTATCTTAAGCATTGTTTTGTTGTAGCCACCACGGCGTACAGCGCTGACAAACTGGAATCTCGTTTTTCTGGTCGGCAATTTCATACAAGGAGGAATAGAACAAAACCCAGTCGTCCAGGCGAAATATATATATATATATATATATATATATATATATATATATATATATATATATATATATATATACATATATATATATATATCGTAGAATCAAATTTCGCTAGCCTGTGATTTTTCTGACAAACACAAAGGGTCGCCCCCTAGATACACATCCGCCCCAACTGGGAAACATAAATCGTAAGACGATCGTGACAGCTGAAAGAACCGACCTTGTTTGGCGCAGGGCAAAGATTGCACACGCGAATAAAAAGAAAAAAAGAGGTGAAGTATTTTACCGGTCGCTCATCATAAAAATTGACTTTTAGGGTAACAATATCTACGAAATATTGAGAATGGCTGCATACACACACACGGAGAGAATAACAATGAATTTAGAAACAAATATGAATAAGTGAAAACATAAACATGATTAAGTGACAACTATACAATCAGGAATGAATAACATCAAAATCCGAGTGGTGCTTGTTTATCCTCCCCCGAGTGACAGTAGGGGAGACATGACACAGCCACCCTCCCCCTCCAAACCTGTAGGTCCGCCCAGGGTGGGGGCAGGGTAGGTAGGTGAATGGGAGGGTAGGGGAGACATTCACCTTCCTCCTGCAAATCTGTTTGTCCGCTGGGCAGGGCCCTGGTGGGAGGGAGGGGAGACAGCAAAGTTTGTAGGCAGGTGAAGGTAGGGATGGGTGGGTAGGGAGACATCCACTCTCCTCCTGCAAGTCTGTTTGTCCGCCCCGGGTGGGGGCGGGGTAGTAGGTGAACGAGAGGGTAGGGGAGACATCCACTCTACTCCTGAAAATCTGTTTGTCCGCCCCGGGTGTGGACGGCGTAGGTAGGTGAATGGAGCCGGGAGGGAAGGGAGACATCCACCCTCCTCCTGCAAACCTGTTTGTCCGGCCCGGGTGGGGGCCGGTGTAGAGGTAGGGGAACCGGAGGGTAGGGGATACAGCGTAGCGCGCGCAAACAAGCTCGTAATTCAACAATAAACATCAAAAACAGTTCTCGGTGCAATGAAAAATGACAAAATACAACTGCATTATATATCAACCAACTAAATGCTCTTCAAATAAGTCATCCTCGCATGCTACCGAAACAGCAAAAAACCACCCTCTGGTTCCAAATGCTTTAGTGGATTAAGGGGAGAGTGAAATGAATTAGTGGCAATTCCAGAGAAATATGGGCAGCGTAAATATGTGATACAAAAAGACTGACGATGTACGAGAAGTGGAAGCAATAACGAAAGGAAAGCAGTTTATGATTTAAAAACCTTGTCGGTCGGCGAAGCGTTGTGGAAACTGGAAAATGGCTGGACTGACTGGACGTGAAGCATGGCTGAGACTGCAATCACACTAGAGACGGCTAAACAAGTTAGAGAGAGAGAGAGAGAGAGAGAGAGAGAGAGAGAGAGAGAGAGAGAGAGAGAGAGAGACATAATCAAACAAGTCCTACAACCCGAGATAGAGGAAGTGAAATGAATAAATTCTGACCTACAAAGAGAGAGAGAGAGAGAGAGAGAAGAGGTATTTTGGTTTTATTTATCAGGTTTCATAATAGTCATAGTCAGAGAGAGAGAGAGAGAGAGAGAGAGAGAGAGAATGGTTTTTTAGTTATCTGGTCTTATAATGGTCATAGTCACTAGGAGTCAATAGAGAGAGAGAGAGAGAGAGAGAGAGAGAGAGAATGGTATTTTGCTACCTGGTCTCATAATAGCAATAGTCACTAGGAGAGAGAGAGAGAGAGAGAGAGAGAGAGAGAGAGAGAGAGAGAGAGAGAGAGAGAGAGAGAGAATGGTTTTTAGTTATCTGGTCTCATAATAGTCATAGTCACTAGGAGAGAAGAGAGAGAGATGAGAGAGAGAGAGGAGAGAATAGCAAGAGTCAGAGAGAGAGAGAGAGAGAGAAAACTGTTTTTAGTTATCTGGTCTTATAACAGCAACAGTCACTGAAAGAAAGAGAGAGAGAGAGAGAGAGAGAGAGAGAGAGAGAGAGGTGGATGGCATTACTGAAATGGACTTGAAAGCAATTGAAAGCTTTAAATGAACTGCAAAATGGCCTCCTGGAGAGTAATGTCCAACGAAATTGCCGGGTGAAAGGGCACCTTCATAAATTCTGCGACCGCAGTGAGGAACACCTTGGAAAGGAGTCACCTAAAAACGAATTGAAGGACTAAATACTGCTATAAAATGTTCAGTCCGGTCCGCTGGTACAGTGGTTAGTGTCGTGACATGCCAATCAGACGTCGCGGTAGGTTCGCGTCTCCCCCCGGACGATGAAAAATCACTGGCTCTGTATCTTGATCAGTTACCGCTGCAGCGTGGGTGGGGTCTGCTAAGGTGGGAGGTTGAAACCTACATTGTTTGGAAGCTTAAAGAATTTCAAGTCAGTGGCCCCTTTGGTGTGCTTGTTTCATGTGAATAGGTTTCATCAACTGAAATAATAATAATAATAATAATAATAATAATAATAATAATAATAATAATAATAATAATAATAATAATAACTTAGATTATAAATCCTGCGTCGATTTCCGTAAGGCAGGTCACTCTGACAAATGTCGATTTCCAATGGTGCACAGCTATGCATGACTGCCAACCTCCTTTCCTTTTTTATTTGTTCAGTTGGAAATCCTCATGGATGGTCAACAGTCTATAAAACCCAAGAAGGACCCTAAGGGAAACAGCCTGCAGAGAGAGAGAGAGAGAGAGAGAGAGAGAGAGAGAGAGAGAGAGAGAGAGAGAGAAGTTATAGGAAAAGGTGATAAATAAATAAAATATGGATGGAATAGAAACTAAAACCTTTGTGATGGCCAGACTCCCAAGATTGACAGAAATTTCTTCAATGGTTTACAGGGATTTGCGTTGACAGTCTGACAGGCGCAATAAATGACACTGACAGTCTGACAGGCGCAATAACTGACAGTCTGCCAGGCGCAATAACTGACACTGATACTCTGCCAGGCGCAATAATTGACACTGACAGTCTGACAGGCGCAATAACTAACACTGACAGTCAAGACAGGCGCTGCCATACGATAACAGTCTGACAGACGACAATAACTGACACTGTCTGACAGGCGCTATAATGACAGTCTGCCAACTGACACTGCCAGGCGCTGTCAAGACAGGCACTGACAGTCTACTGACAGTCTAACTGACAGTCTGACAGGGGCAATAACTGACACTGACAGTCTAACAGGCGCCGTAACTGACACTGACAGTCTGACAGGCGCAATAACTGACACTGACAGTCTGACAGGCGCAATAACTGACACTGACAGTCTGACAGGCGCTATAATAACTGACACTGACAGGCGCTATAATAACTGACACTGATAATCTGCCAGGCGTAATAACTGACACTGACAGTCTGTTAGGAGCAGGCGCGTAATAACCGAATTGACAGTTCGTTAACTGGCACTGACAGTCTGACAGGCGACAGCCAGACAGGCGCTATAATAACTGACAGACCAAACGGACGATCTCCAGGCGCTAATAACTGACAGACCAAACGGACGATCTCCCTTAAGCACACACACGACGGTCTGCCTTTGTACCAAGTTTGAGTGAATTATCTTGAGCCGTGTAGGAAGAGTTGCGACACACAGGTAAGCGTGACAGACACACTTACAGACGGCCAGACTGACAGACAGACACCCTGGCAGCCTTTAACAAATAATAATAATGAAATACATTTCAGTCAGCTCACGAGAACGCAGCGCCCCCCCCCCCGCCCACAACAAAGGGAAACATTGCTTTGTCTGTCCACTTAAGACGAAAGCAAGGAATCGAAATACAAATTAAACCCCGGGGGACTCAGACCGAGTTCATGTGGAATTGGATAGTGGGGGGCGTGGGGAGGGGTTGGGGGGGTGATTTGAAGAGTGGGTTTGGAAGGAGGCAAGGGGTTTTGGAGACGGGATGTGGGCGGGGGTTTGGAGATAGGAAGTGGGTGGGGGCATTCGTTTAAACTTTCATCGTCCACATTAACCCGCCCATTACCCCCGCCCCCTCCGCTTTCTCTGCCTTCAGACCAATCGATTGGACGGCGGGGAGAGAGAGAGAGAGAGAGAGAGAGAGAGAGAGAGAGAGAGAGAGAGAGAGAGAGAGAGAGAGAGAGAGAGAGAGAGAGATAAGAAAAGGCAATGATGAATTCCGCATTTACGGTATAAATATATATATAATATATATATATATATATATATATATATATATATATATATATATATATATATATATATATATATATATATATATATATATACCCTAGGTCACTAGACAAAACTTAAAATAAAGCTCACTAAAATTTGACCATGGAAAATAAATTACCCAGAAGGAAACTTGATTAATAAATTAAGCCCAAATTACCAGGATTGTAAAATTTCACAACTGCATATTTTGCATTACTTGCATTGCCAATGTGGTTATGCATCGCATTCCCCAACGCAAAAAAGGACCGTGTTATAATGGTCCTTGAATGCACAGGCTAACAGAAATGATTGGGAATCTGAGCAAATCTCAAGGTTACCAACTGATCAGCCAATCAAATGACTTCTCTCAAGTAAATGTGCCACGCTGTCGAACTTCTCAGTTCCAGAGGTCCTTTATTCCTCCTCACACGTTGGACTGTGGAACAGCCTCCCTTCTAAGAATGTCGTCTAATTGGAATTTCAGAATGCAACGCATTACTATCCTTGCATTTTAATAAATTCTTATTTATGTATTAATTTATTGATTTTTTTTTATAATATGGAGATCTCTAATTTTTGATTTTTCCCTTTAATTTCTCTTAATTCTTCCTAATGAACACCTTAATATTCTTTTGAAGCTTGAATTTCAAGTCAATGGCCCTTTGGTGGGCTTGTTCTATATGAATAGGGTTCATCTTCTGAATAATAATAATAATAATAATAATAATAATAATAATAATAATAATAATAATAATAATAATAATAATAATAATAATAATAACTCCTAGAGAACAATATTTGGGACGCAATTTTGTATTGCTGTCGTCGGCGACTCATTTTATCAAATGTCTGCTTGCGAACACCATTTATTTACTGATTAAAATTTTCTAATAAGTTCAATAAGTACATGATCATTATATCCAGCAAAAATCCTAAATTTTTTAACAGATTACTTTTGGCTGAAGTTCACTAAAACAGTTTTCTCAAGATAATGACAATTTGTATTGTTTTGTCGATAAACACGATTCCTTACACGAAAGCGAAAATGGTTTGGGCCATCGTAGATTACTAACCTCTTGAAGAAAGTGTAGATATCAGTCTCAGTATCTTTAGGAATATCATATACATTCGACTAACTCTGACGCATAATTATTTTTTTTTAAATCTATATTCGTCTATACTTCGATGCTTTTTCAATTTCAAGCTTAAAGTCAGTTATTTACCTCTGCCCTTCTATATCAAGTTGTGCCTCGTAAAATTGATTCCACTAACTCAAGCACTCGCTCACTTTGTATTTACTGTTGACACAGCCAAGAGTTTTCAACAGCAAATTGCGATCAAACTGTAAGAGGAGTTTCACAATATCCTTACGATCTACTTTACGAAATAGCTTCATCAAGAACATTTTTATTTTTTGCTATATTACGACATTTCTTGAAACATCCCTAAGGGTAGCAATTTCATAAACCGCGTGTTTGAAGGACATCCAGAAACTATTTTTTTTTTTATTATATGCTTAAAATATCACTCACTTAATTTAAAGTAGAGGACATAATAAAGAATGCGCCGAAGCTTCTTCGGCGCAATCGAGTTTTCTGTACAGCCGCTACAGCATAATATAATCAAGGCCACCGCAAACAGCTCTATCTTTCGGTGGTCTCGGTATAATCCTGTAGGAACGCGGCCCATGAAACTTTAACCACGGCTCGGTGGTGGCCTATCCTATATAGTTGCCAGAAGCACGATTAAGGCTAACTTTAACCTTAAATAAAATAAAAACTACCAAGGCTGGAGGGCTGCAATTTGGTATGTTTGATGACTTGAGGGTGGATGATCAACATACCAATTTGCAGCCCTCTAGCCTCAGGAGTTTTTAGATCTGAGGGCGGACAGAAAAAGCTTGCGGACAGAATAATGTGCGGACGGACGGACAATGCCGGCACAACAGTTTTCTTTTACAGAAAACTAAACAGGGCTAATTCCTGCGACAAGGAGATTCACTGAGATAAACACAGTAAATAAAAAAAAACTTTCATAACTTTTTGCAAGTGCAGATACAAATAAAACTTGCAAACACATTCCATAAAACTTGACGACAGCGTATTTTCAATTAATAGTTACGAGAGAACAAGCGTTATATAGCACAATAACACTTTCTTAGATTTATCGAGTGACAGTATACCAGCCGATGCAAAATATACATATATATATATATATATATATATATATATATATATATATATATATATATATATATATATATATACATATATATATATATATATATATATATATATATATATATATATATATATATATATATATATATATATATATATATATATAAGCAATAAACGTACGAAAAGATGGCCGGCTATTTCCGCGTCATTTCTAAACTCGCGAATGGACCCAGACTGTTGACACAATTAAAGAAATTACAGGAAAAACCAAAACGAAAAACTACTGTCCAAACAACAAGCAATTAACCTTTTGCAATTCTATTGATTACTTGTGTATTTGCTGATGAATCCCCACGGCCCTTTTGGGCGATTAACCTTGCAAAATATGCAATTGCAGCCACAGCGGTGCAAGCATCCATTCACGGAGAAGTTGGCTGTCATGATAAATGCCTATTCGGCAAATTGTATTTCATGAATGATGACAATCTATTAATCATCATCTTTAAGAATATAATAGATGATATAATTTAGGCCAAAGGCCAAGCGCTGGGACCTAAGGGGTCATTCAGCGCTGAAAGGGCAATTGACAGTAAAGGTTTGAAATGTGTACCAGGAGACAGAAGGAAGAGAATATGAACGGAGGTACAGTAAAAGGAGTAAAAGGGGTTGCAGCAGGAGGCCGAAGGAACGTTGCAGAGAACCTTAAGCAATGCCTACAGTGCACCCCATACGGGGAATGCCATAATAACGATGCGTCAATCACTTTCTCCACCAGTTTGCAGATCTGATCATGAGAGCAATTTCCTTGATTTATCCATCCACTTTTCCACCTTTCCACTCATTAACATTATGCTACCAAATAAATCATTAGAATTACGGTAAAGAAGCCGCGTTCTTACAAACATACATGTCGAACCATTGCAAACGTCAAGAAATAGCAAATTCTGAGGACACTTACCAGAGACTGCGCAAGACCTGATCTCTGAGTAGACAATTAACATCTGGAGTGTTTGTTGCTTACTAAACTTCCCTCGTCTATTTCTTGAGTCTCGACGAAGTTATATCCAGTAACAACAATGGCTTGCAATAATCAAACAAAAGACTGTATTCGGCTAAATTTGCTCAGTGGTATGTTGCGCCTCCTCAAAGTTAATATCCATCTCTATAAACAAGTTCAGATTGAATTTGGATTAATCAAGGTTTCCACGCCTTCATAAAATATGTACAATGCAATTAAACACTCCATCTAATCTTGTTGACGATTTCACAGTAAGTATATTATACAGAGAGAGAGAGAGAGAGAGAGAGAGAGAGAGAGAGAGAGAGAGAGAGAGAGAGAGAGAGAGAGAGAGTCTAGTGGTTATGAGTCTTCCTCATTATCGAAAAGGCCCAGGTTGGATTTGGGGGGGAGGGGAGCAATGTAGGAAGGTTCCACTCAAACCGACCCCCTCTGCTGACATATAAACACTGAATTATGTACCTGATAGATAACAGACTGTGGTAAATCACAAGGCGACTTTCATTACAAATGTAAATGTGCTTGCATGCACTTGATATGCTTGTGAATGTTTAAGGGAGCGTATGCATGAACCGGAAAATGCATGCAAATATAAAAGGATAATATCTAATAGATAAAATAGAATATAGAATTTAGGCCAAAGACCAAATTCAGGGACCTATGAGGTCATCCAGCACTGAAATGAAAATTTCCAGCTGAAAGGTTTGAAAGGTGTAACAGGAGGAAAACCTCAAAGCAGTTGCACTATGAAACAATCGTTAGGAGAGGGTTAAGGAAAGTCAGATGGAAGTAAAAGAATATGAACGAAGCTACAGTAAAAGGAATGAAAGGAACTGCAGCTAGGGGGGGCCGAAGGGACCCTTCAAAGAACCTAAAGTGATGCCTGATAGATAAGAAATAAAACTGTAATTATAAATGACTATGGATGCAACTAATACTTTTTATTTTCACTTTCTTCCACAGCGCTACAGCAACGAGGGCGTTTTAGTGTTGGCATGTTCCAAGGATTGCGTCGAGAGTCGTGAGTATTCCTGGATCTACTAAACTCTGCAATTTCTTTCTCTTTGCATCTATCTGATCTTTATATATATATATATATATATATATATATATATATATATATATATATATATATATATATATATATATACTTAATAGAGAGATCTGGAAGTAAGATATATATATAAATGTGTATATCCTTCTATATATACAGTACATTATGGGACGCGGATCCGTTTCCCGCTACCGGACATCACAATAGCTTCAAATTTCTTGCACCTGGATCCAATGGCCCTGTAGTGACAAGCGTATCCAAAAAGCGCGAAGAATTCGAGAAGTTAAGAGGGCATTGTGGCTATTACAATTACATACGCGTCTGGTAAAAAGTGACCAGCAGATTATAAGGTTAAATGTATATGTATACCGTATATCTTACTTCCAGATTCTGCAATTTGCTCTTTCTCACAAAAACATACTACTACGCGAATACAAAGATAATATTATTACCATTACAAATGCAGATAAATGCTTATGGAACAAGCCAAAGGGAATGACCCTGCATGGCAAGATTTTACAGAAAAGAACACCATGTCAAAAAACAAAAAAAAAAAATAGGATAAACACGATGAAACGATAAAAATGGATATCAAACACTTATTAATGTGAATAAATAACATCAATAAAATAGACGTAACTGATGTAACTGAGAGGGCGTGCAATAAACAATTGAAAGGGACAGTTGGCCTGACTTGTAGCCCTATAAAGCGGTTACTTTTTGGGAAGTTTCATGCACAGGCGGTTCATCCTTGATCAGCAGATTCAGGATGAGTGTTGCAACAAAAGGCACCTTGTCTTTTCTTTTTTGCCTCCAAATATCAAAGGAATTAGGTCCCAAAAATATGAAAAAAAGTCTCAAATATTCAAACAAGTAAAAGATGGTTTGTTGAAGTTCATTACTCAAAGAAAAGCACCTTGTCTTTTCTTTGTGCCTCCAGAAATTAAGGGAAAATGGTTCCAAAAATATGAATAATCCATAATAACAAAATCCGAGTGGGGGCAGGGCAGGTATGGGATGGGAGGGTACAGGAGACATGACACATATCCACCCTCCTCCTGCAAATCATGTTTGTCAGCCTGGTTGGGGCAGGGATAGGTAGGGGATCAGGAGGGTAGGGGAGACATGACACATCCACCCTCCTCCTGCAAACCTGTTTGTTCGCCCCGGGTGGGGGCGGGATAGGTAGGGGATCAGGAGGGTACAGGGACAAACATTAAGTATGCAAACCTTTGTTTTGGGGCCCAGACCACTGAGCTGATTAACTCCTCTTTATAGCAGGTGACATGACATGACGGGCAGCGCCGGATTCCAGCGCAGCGTAGCGCGCGCAATCAAACTCGCCTCAAATATTCAGCAAGTAAAGGACGGTTTGTTGGAGATCTCTCAAACACGGGAGACCAAACCCACGACTGAGGAGGTCCTTGGAACAACTAAATCATCAGCTGACACATGACAAGATAAACATCAGCGAACTCGAGCGCACACTCCAATCAATTATCATTTTATTATCATTACTCAGAAGATGAACCCAATTCACATATGGAACAAGCCCACCACTGACCTGGAATTCAAGCTTCCAAAGAATATGACGTTCATTAGGAAGGAAGAGAAGGTACAGGGAAATACAGAAAGAAGAAATCTCGCTTATTAAAAAAGAAACGAAAAATAAATCAATAAATTAAATCAAGGAAAACATAACTGAAACGATGGGGACATTCCCTCCCTCCCTCCCTCCCAATGAAACGTAACATAATGAAAAGTGCCTTCATTTCCCGGAAGGTCTTCGCTTTCCAGGGAAAATGCTAATGCAGTAATGACACACGATAAATGGAAACCTCCATCAGTAAGGTGGTACAACATGCCACTGGCTGGAAGACTCCCCACTGGAAAGAAAGTGACTTGATGGAAATGGAATGACGAATCAATAAGAGCAAAATTATTATTATTATTATTATTATTATTATTATTATTATTATTAATACAGGTTTTGTTAAACAAAATGGGCAGTTTCAACAGCATTTATTTTATGTAGTAAACGCTCAATTCGTCTTATCAATTGCTTTTCTTGCGCTGGAATGGTTGCAAGCAATTGTCCGATATTCATATCCGGTGATTTAGTAATGCGTAGGAGGTAGTTCCCGTTTACTATATAAAATAAATGCTGTTGAAACTGCCATTCTGATTAACAAAACCTGTATTAAAGAAGGTCTTTTTCCTAATATTATTATTATTATTATTATTATTATTATTATTATTATTTAGTAGATGAAACCTATTCATGTGGAACAAGTCCACCAAAGGGGCCATTGACTTGAAATTCAAGCTTCCAAATAATATGGTTTTCATTAGGAAGAAGTAAGAAGAAGTAAGGAAGAGATAACACTTATCAAAAAGAAAAAACCTATTAAATAGATAAATAGATGAAAAATATTAAAATGCAAGAAGAAATAGTATTAGGGGTAGTTTAAAAGAAAGAAGCATGAACTTTACCTCATGACAGATGGAAATGTTTACTGAAATGTCAGTTAACGAGTGTTGCAAAAATAACACAAAAAATCTAAAAAAAGAACAATGTTGAAATACACAATTCATATTTAACACTGAAGCTACGAGATTGCAACAGCAAGGCGTCTGAATGACAGAATGCTAGATAAAAAAAAAAGATAATGGTATATTCCCTTGCGAGAACAAAAGAAAAAATGACGATGCGACTCATTTTATATTCGCAATGTTTAAACCCTTCTTACAGTGTCATATCTAAGAATTTTATCTCTAGATTCCAGAGCCTGGCAAGCTTTCAGAAGACACTACTCAGACAGAGCGCAAGAACAAAGAACCTAAAATAATCTTATGACTCATCTTTCCATTATTGTGGATGCAAGATGACTAATGTACAGGACAATGAATCCAACAAAGATTTGTATTCAAGCGCTGCTAAAAACAAGTGAAGTCTGCTTAGAGATAAGAGCCCCAGTAGCATCCAAAATTATGCGATGGGAAAAAAAGTGAATCAGATATGGACAGCACAGACATCGTTTTTTTTTTTTTTTTAAGTCCATTTCTGTCTGCTAACAAAATCATGGAACTAAATATGTATGATAAGGCTGATTGCTACTTAGTGCAGAATCTGAGAAAAAGGAAAAATAGAGTTATTGATGTGTTTGTGTTTGGTTTTCAGGACGAAGTAACTTTTCTCTGAGAGAGAGAGAGAGAGAGAGAGAGAGAGAGAGAGAGAGAGCGATCACGAGGAAAATGACAAGGGGAGAGAGTAAAAAACGGAAGGAAAATATAAGACTTTAAAATAAAGAAAGGATAAATGTATATAATTCATGCGAAAACAAGTAAAAAATGCGCCGAAGGAATCGAGTTTTCTGTACAGCGTATAAACAAGGCCACCGAAAATATATCTATCTTTCGGTGGTTTCGGTATAATGCTGTATGAGCCCCGGCCCATGAAACCTTAACCACGGCCCGGTGGTGGCCTGTCCTATATCGTTGCCAGACGCACGGTTATGGTTAACCTTAACCTTAAATAAAATAAAAACTACTAGAGCTAGAGAGCTGCAATTTGGTGTGTTTGATGACTGGAGGGTGGATGATCAACATACCAATTTGCAGCCCTCTAGCCTCAGTAGTTTTTCAGATCTGGGAGCCGACAGATAAAGTGCGGACGGACAGACAAAGCCGGCAAAATAGTTTTCTGTGCCGACACTGCGACCGAAGTCATTTAACTCCCTGTCGAAAAATCAAGAGGAAGAGGCGACGGGGAATGAGATGAGTGATGTGAAATATCATTATTCAAATTAATACGAAAATGTATGAGGGATAATAGATAAGAAAATAAGATATATAGGTAACTACAAATACTGAACCAGACGGATTCTTGTTACAGTTCTCAGTAAACGTTCTGTTCTGTACATTCTAGCCTGAAGAGTTTCTGATCAGTTATTGAACTTAGGAGGGAAAAAGTGTTTAATTATTTATTATTATTATTATTCAGAAGATGTAGAACCCTATTCAAATGGAACGAGACCACCACAGGGGAAAGTGACTGTTAGCAACCGATAGCAATAGGCTCACTCTAGTTTAAAAGAACATCATTTAGCCTATTCGAATAAAGGGAGACGAGCAACCTTTTTTGGCCGTGCCTCCTTTCACCATATGTCAGAATGTCATCCCACCCACCTTTTCCAGACTTGTCTGCTCAAAAGGTGCCTTCCTAATAATATGCGACAAAATACGAACACAAACACACGAGCTAAAGGAGAGAAAACCCTGCATGACCTCTCAGTACTGCGGACCGATGCCCACTGCTTGTGTGAAACTCTTAAATTCCCCCCTGGGTGAGAACGACTGGGGGTTTTCAGTGACTCTTATGACCTCTGTCTCCTTGGTACATGAACTTATTACTCTGACTGCCAGCATTTTAGAAACCATCTTCATTTGTTGTCTTCCTGCATGCAACAACTGACAGACACAGGTAACTTCTGACATCAATATGTCTTTTCTACTTTCCCTAAACAGGAAATTGACAGGCACTGAAGGAATCTACCACATTCATTAGAAAACAAGCATGAAACTCTCAGTCAAGGCCCACGAAAATCTCAGCCGCGACCCATGAAACTTTCAGCCACGGCCCGGTGGTACTGGCGTTGTTAGCCCCTATAGCAGTACCAGACGCACGATCAACCTAACTTTAACCTCAAATAAAATAAAAATTACTGAGGCTAGAGGGCTGCAATTTGCTATGTTTGATGATTGGAGGGTGGATGATCAACATACCAATTTGAAGCCCTCTAGCCTCAGTAGGTTTTAAGATCTGAGGGCGGACAGAAAAAGTGCAGACAAAAAAAGTGCGGACAGAAAAGTGCGGACGGACAGACGAATATCCATCTCAATAGTTTCATTTTACAGAAAACTAAAATTAGTAATGCATTTATTGGTCCTCAACCAGGAACAAACGAATTCTAGAGATTCAAGAGTTACCTCAAACCCAATAACTGCTCTTTCTCAGGAGACGAAAAATAGAAGAGTGGGAGTTGAATATTCCGAGGACGAAATTAAGTGAGTGGATATAGCTACAGAATGAGATGTTGTCGGAGTTATTTAATAATGATACCTTCAGCGTGTCAAGTGAGCCGTAATTCTGCCATTACGAAGGCCATAACAAGACAAGTACCCTTGTATCAAATACACCTTGGCAATATTACACCTTTTCATTTGGTTCTAACATTTCAGCAACACAGATCTAGTTACCTTATTGCTTGTTAAGTTTCGAAAAAAATGTCTTCTTACTAATTCCCTAGTCGGGGTAGCTGTTTTTAACGAGCGACGAGTCTCCTCCAGCTGTTTATACCCAGAACGGCTAACTCCATATTTGGTTTGGGCAAACATTTTACGAACGGATGCCCTTCCTGACTCTAACCCTCATTAATTATTTGGGCTTAGACTTTACAAACATAAAAAAAAAGTATAAAATGCGCCGAAGTTTCTTCGGCGCAATCGAGTTTTCTGTGCAGCCACTACAGCGTGTAATCAAGGCCACCGAAAATAGATATATTTTTCGGTGGTCTCTGTATAATGCTGTATGAATCGCGGCCCATGAAACTTTCACCACGGCCCGGTTGTGGCCTATCCTATGGCCTTGCCAGGAGCACGATCATGGCTAAATTTAATCTTAAATAAAATCAAAACTACTGAGGAGGCTAAAGAGCTGCGATTTGGTATGTTTGATGATTGGAGGGTGGATGACCAACATAGCAATTAGCAGCCCTCTAGCCTCAGTAGCTTTCAAGATCTGAGGGTGGGCAGAAAAAGTGCGGACAGACAGACAAAGCCATCTTAATAGTTTTCTTTTAGATAATACTAAAAGCTAATGAGAACGAACTGTAAGAGGTATATCAAAGCTTATTCAGGAATTTGACAAAACTAGATCACGTCACTACAATAAGACAAGTGTTTAGAATTAACTCTATAGCATCACAAACCAATAATTATGGAGAGGATAATGTATTCTATTTACATAATATAATATCAAGGAAGATAGTTCTTGTTACTCTTTACATTAAGCCTTTGAGGTAATATTTCCCAGTAACGCCTAAGATGTTCCCTTGACGAAGACTTGCATGACATAAAGTCTCACCAAGAATCAAAGCAATTTACATGCGATCTCCCAGATCATATGACACTGATATCTCCTGCTAGAGAATTTTCCCTTCATTTCTCATTTACATATGTAAAATTTCTCATCCACGAGGAGAATGAATTCACCACTTCCACTGAAGATAAGGAATTGAGGAATTCTCAGTGTCGACGCGTTTCTTTCAAATAGAATAGGACTGAGCTTATTTAATTTATGTGAGATTATGTCACTGTATTTTCTTTGTAACATTATTTTTTCAGTAGTTTCAATTATCTTAACCTTGTTTTACTCATCACATTTGTTGTAATGAACTTTGTAGGTACTTCATTTCAGCTTTTCTGAACGAGATTGTTGACTATGTGAAGAAACGTAAGACAATAATGGAATGAGATGGGATAGAGAAGTTAGGCCAAAAGTTAAATATACATTAGTGTAACAAGACCACTGAGCTGATTAACAGCTCTCCTAGGGATCGCCCGAAGGATTAGACTTATTTTACGTGGCTAAGAACCAATTGGTTACATAGCACCGGGGCCTATAGCTTATTGTGGAATCCGAACCACATTATACCGAGAAATTAATTTCTATCACCAGAAATAAATTTCTCTAATTCCTCATTGGCCGGCCGGAGAATCGAACGCGGGCCTAGCAGACTGCTAGCCGAGTACGATATCGACCTGTCCAACGAGGAACTAGTTAGGCCAAAGGCCAAGCGCTGGGACCTATGGGTCATTCAGCCGGAAACTGAGATTAAAACCTAAGGTTTTAAAGAGTAACAGGAGGAAAACCTCAAAGCGCTTGCACTATGAAACAGCTGTTAGGAGAAGATGGAAAGCAAGATGGAAGAAAGAGAATATGAACGGAGGTACAATAAAAGGAATGAAAGGGGTGCAGCTAGGGGCCGAAGAGACGTTGCAGAGAACCTTAAGTAATGCCTACAGTGCACCGCGTGAGGTGCACTGACGGCACTATCCCCCTACGGAGTATAACAATACCATGACGAATGTTTCCACTAACAAATGGTGGACTGACTCCGGAAATAAGTAAGTAAAAAATGCGACGAAGTTCTTCGGCGCAATCGAGTTTTCTGTACAGCCGCTACAGCGTCTAATCAAGGCCACGAAAACAGATCTATCTTTCGGTGGTCTCGGTATAATGCTGTATGAGCCGCGGCCTATGGAACTTTAACCACGGCCTGGTGGTGGCCTATCGTATATCGTCGCCAGAAGCACGATTATGGGCAACTTTAAAATTAAATAAAATTAAAACTACTAAGGCTAGAGAGCTGCAATTTGGTATGTCTAATGACTGGAGGGTGGATGATCAACACGCCAATTTACAGCCCTCTAGCCTCGGTAGTTTTTAAGGTCTGAGGGCGGACAGAAAAAGTGCGGACGGACAGATAAATAGCCACCTCATTAGTTTTCTTTTACAGAAAACTAAAAGCTGCCGACAGTCTAATAAACCCTAAAATTAGCAATAACCTCATCGTCCCATTTTGGTTCAGCAAACTGCTTATTCCATCCCAGAGCCTCCAGCGTTAACGCCACTTTACGACAATCCTAAGTACCGGGCTCTATCTCCGAACCAGCACACACAATAGATGAAAGTGCGGTTAACACTAGCTAGGAATGGTATGGAATATAGTTTAGGCCAAAGGCCAAGCACTGGGACCTACGAGGTCATTCAGCGTCGGAAAGGAAATTGAGAGTAGGTAAGTCTGAAATGTGTAACAGAAGGAAAACCTCAAAGCAGCTGCACTAGGAAATAATTGTTAGGAGAGGTGGATAGAAAGTTGGAAGAAAGATAATATGAACGGAGGTACGGTAAAGGGAATGAAAGGGGTTGCAGCTAGGGGCCGAGGGACGCCGCAAAGAACCTTTAAAAATGCCTACAGTGCACCCCGTGAGGTGCACAACGTTGTCCCAGTAAGGACGCTGCTACCCACACCCAACTGGGACACGCCTCATATGCAAACTGCTTCAAACTCATTTCAATATACTCTGAACAACAGAAAGTTCATATAATAGCATGCTGATTACATACGGCACACGGCGTCTATAAAAAAAATACCACACAAACACGATGTACTGCACATATTGCTTACTATGCTAATAATGTACATTTCATTATTTACGGATACATTATAGGAGAATTACCACACGCTATTATCATTTGAAAAACGCTTTATATCCACAGTGACTGATTTAAACCAGGAACAAAAACAATGAATCATTAACGATGTTTATACCGCACAAAACCACATCCCTCGTCTAACGAAATCGCCGGAACCACATTCACAATAATGGAAACTTTAGCAATGAAATTACTATAAAAGGTAACAATGACTTCTGGTTAAATAAAAGCAGTTTTAATGTGGCGACAACTTCCTTAACATTTGCTCTTTCAGATAAAACAATTGCTCTTTGCAGCGTCCCTTCTTTAGGCCCCTAGCTGCAACGTCTCTCATTTCCTTTACTGCACCTCCGTTCATATTCTCTTCCATCCACCTGACTTTCTAACCACACTAACAATTGATTCATAGTGCAACTGCGAGGTTTTCCTCCTGTTACACCTTTCAAACCTCCTTATTGCCAATTTCCTATTCAGCGCTGATTGACCTTATAGGTCCCAGCGCTTGGCTTGGCCTAAATTCTATATGTTATTCTATTCTTTATTGCCTGCTTCTTCATTTCCAACGATCCCGACGTAGGCAGAGGAGAGAGTAACCAAAAAATTTTAAAAAGGATAAAAAACTAAAAAACTGCTGTGGAATGAGGGGACAATGCGAATGTCCTGTGTAACCCCTGCAGGAGATACGAGCCTTATGTTTTCTCTATTATATCATTCTGATGATTTAAATAGCTTTCTTCCTTCACGTGAATGCAACTCCAGACAAAAGTAACTTTCTCGAATAATAATAATAATAATAATAATAATAATAATAATAATAATAATAATAATAATAATAATAATAACAGAGAAACAAATCGGATTGAAAAGGGGAATCGAACGGTTTCCCGGAAGCTTTCAGTACAGATTTATCTTTACATGTCTGTACATATACATAACTGTGGATATGTTTAGCCATTTCAAGACTCATGCTACAATAATAATAATAATAATAATAATAATAATAATAATAATAATAATAATAATAATAAGAATAAAACATTTTCAAATTCTCTCTCTCTCTCTCTCTCTCCGCGTCTAAGCTGATCCAAAACTTCCAGTCCTGCACTACAGTTAATGGAAATGTTTACAACCTTCCCTACCCTCGATTCCCCTTGGGACAGATAACAACTTTCCTTGACCTTCTCCCAAATAGATTATTGTCAATGTTCGTTAAAACTCCCAAAATATTTCTCGCTTCTGAGGAAAGCCCCGCGAATCGATCGGTGTGCTCTGGCGTTTCACAATCTCGGGTAGAAAATGAACGTGCCTTCCCGCAAACCTCATTATTCCGCAGAGGCTAATGAGGTGGATTGCACGCCCTAGTTCTTCAAAAGTTTCAGCCTCGCAGCGAGCACACCAGGGTACGTTTCTTGATCAAGAATGGAGGAATAAGAGGGACTACCAAAGTCGTAGAACTCTACCAGAGAAGACCCAGGAAACTGCAGAGTGGTGTGGCCATGTGATGAGAAGGGGTGAGACATATGTGGGGAGGGGGGTGATGCAGATGGAGGTGCTTGGTGGGAGAGAGAAATAGAGGAAGACCTAAGCGAAGATTGGGGTAAATTTGGCTAAAAGGCCGTAGGTTTCAGCAGCTTTTTTTTAAGAGGCAAACCGTCGTATTTCCTAGTGTTTCATCCCTAAGAAAGCTGCGGTTTTACGAAAGCGTGTTTCTTTTACGTACAAATTGCATGTCAAACACAAGGGTATCAAAATAAACACAAGGGTATCAAAATAAAGACTTGCTAGATACATGACATACAGAGATATTCTGACTCCAACAGAAGAGACCTGGAAATATAAATCAAGAGAAAAATAAGCAAGAACAGGCTTCCACTGCTTAGAGGAAGGGGAGAGGAGAAATGAATACATCGGGCATATGGCAAGGGGTAAGGAAAAGTTATGACGAGGAGCTTGCCAATTACTGTTAGGATGAAAAGAGAAACTCTCTCTCTCTCTCTCTCTCTCTCTCACACACACACACCTAGGCATAAAAACGATCTAACCAGTCAGTAAAAATTTATATTTAGAAAACAAATTAAATACGTTTAAAAAGAGGTGTTGTGTACTGCCAACAACCTGAGGATAATATACATGTGGAAAACCCGCTCCCACAAACATAGAATATCCGTTTTAGTTTTCTGTAAAAGAAAACTATTATGGAAATGGCTATTTCTCTGTCCGTCCGCACATTTTCTGTCCGCACTCAGATTTTAAAAACTACTGAGGCTAGAGGGTTGCAAATTGGAATGTTGATCATCCACCCTCTTATCATCAAACATACCAAATTGCAGCCCTCTAGCCTCTGCATTTTTTTTCATCTTAAGGTTAAATTTAGTCATGATCATGCGTCCGGCACCGCTATCGGTGCAAAAGACAAAGCTGAAAGTTTCATGGGCCGCGGCTGAGAGCTTCATACAGCATTATACGCTGTACAGAAAACTCGTTTCTTACACGACTTGAAAGACAAATGTTTAATTTGAAAACCCCTAAAAACTAACTAACAAAAACAGTCATCACAATGACAACGGTTCTAAAAGCGGACTGAAAGTCTCTACAGCAAAATGCTAAATAGGTTGACGAATGAAAGAGGAATAATGTAAGTCACTGGATAATTGGGAGTCACATTCATTATATAACTCTTATATAAATTTAAATATAGTTATCAAACTTAAACTAATGGTGTACAAAAATACACATTGGCAGAGAAAACAGTATGTGTTAGAGTGAGTGGTTGAAAGACATTCATAGAGTTACATTTAGGTCCATGACAAGGTTAAAATCAGCACGAACAAAAAAAAATAATAATAATAAAAAAAAACAAACATCGCGTCAATACTTCTTCTAAACATCCAAATAAAACTAACACCAAATGTAACGAACGTAAAATTTCACGCCTCACTCCTCCCCAGAAACTGCTCCAAAAATGAAAGGGGAAGAAAACTAAGATGAAAGTATTTGACCAAAAAAGAAAGAAAAAAAAAAAGAGTTAACTTTCTATTTTCACTTTTCTGTTACTTGGAATAACATTTATTCATCTCCCAGGGATTCTGTCTCGCTTTCACCCGCAAAATGGTCTTATACATATTCAAGAGTGAGAATTACCACGGCCAGGGAGAGAGAGAGAGAGAGAGAGAGAGAGAGAGAGAGAGAGAGAGAGAGAGAGAGAGAGAGAGAGAGAGCTCCTCCAGCCAACTCTTTCTCCGCCTATTTTCGAGGTAGCGTTTCAGTGTCCTTCGACCGTTGGGGGAATATCTGTCAAATTCGTTTTCTGTTCTCAACGTGCCTTCCATAGTCCTCCCACCCGTTACTTGTGGATAAATGCTGCCTAGAATTCTGTACTCGGCTCCATCTCTTTACTAGCTAACAAACTGACGTTCACGTTTTATTCATATCTAGTCTTTCCTATTACTCTTATGAATAAAAAAATTTCTTCAATTAATTTTCTAAATGAAAAAGTGTTCATCTATTACTTTTCTAACTAAAAAAAATGTTCTTCAATTAATTTTCTAAATGAAAAAAAAAAAATTTCATCAATTACTTTTCTAAATGAAAAAATGTTACTTTTCAACTAAAAAAATGTTTTCAATTAATTTTCTAAATGAAAAAAAACTTTGTCTAACTAAAAAATGTTCTTCAATTAATTTTATTAAAAAAATGTTCACCTATTACTTTCCTAACTAAAAAAATATTCTTCAATTACTTTTCTAAATGAAAAAAAAAATGTTCATCTATTACTCTTTTAAATAAAAAAAATATTCATCAATTACTTTTCTAAATATAAAAAATATCCACCTATTTCCTGCGTCTCACACACAGTGCGAGACGTCTTCCTCGTTTTGCATATTTTTCTTTCTTTCAAAAGGAATTAATCATCTACGGATTCCTTTCAAATATTCGGTTCCTTTTCTCTCCTGAAATGAACACTTCCCAAAAACTGACAGAGAGACCGACCAGCTTTTAGTGTGTCTTCCAAAAACATTTCTCTCTCGTCCTTTTGAAGAAGAACTTTGTTTCAAAAATGCGGTAAATTTTCCCTCAAGGTAATTTTTGAAAAAAGAATTTTGTCTCATAGACTACAAATTCTCCCCTTTCTTTAGATAAAGGACTCAAGAATGCAAGAAAACACTGTTTCTTTAATTGATGACACTTACCTGGTGTGAAGTAAATCACCCAGAGACTTAGTTAAGGATCACAGACAGGGTAAAGCATTCTAGATCTGACTCTCTTAGGGAAAATATTCATAAAAAAATCTCTTCAGTGTCGGAAATCTCTATCGAAACAGGTATTCTTAGCTTACTCCCTTTTCGTTCGAGTCTTGTAACTTCGGTCGGTCTCATCGTTTGAATATGCTCTGCTCGCCTTTCCACTAGGAATTCCATTCTTAATTACGGTACCTATGTGGCTTACTTATCTTTTATTCATTACCTCCTTACTTTTGTTCTTCCTACCTGGCTCTTCCAGTTCATAAAAAAATTAATTACGAATGGATTACGTCATCAGCAACATCACGTTCTTACTCTGGGTTCTAAGGAGAGTTCTTACACCAGGCAAGAATTCTCTCCTATACTCGTTCTATAATCTTCCTGGAGGGTTAGGCCCAAACTCTTCCCTTTGTTCCCCTTCTTCCAAGTTCATCGCTGTCGAACTTCCCAGCTCCAGAGGTCCTTCATTCCTCACATCGCTGGACTGTGGAACGGCCTCCCAGAGGATGTCGTTGAATTGGAACTTTAGAAGTTCAAGCGAAGATGCAATGCACTGCTACCCTAATACTATTCTCCTTGCATTTTAATACATTTTTATCTGTTTATTAATTTATTTTTCCTTTTTCTATTTTAATAAGCGAGATCTCTTCTTTCTGTATTTCCCTGTACCTCCTCTTACTTATTCCTAAAGAACACCATATCTTTGGAAGACTGAATTTAAATGGCGCTGTAGTGGGAGACTGAATTTAAATGGCTCTGTAGTGGGCTTGTTCCATATGAATAGGGTTCATCTTCTGAATAATAATAATAATAATAATAATAATAATAATAATAATAATAATAATAATAATAAAAATAATAATAATAATAATAATAATAACAACAACAAATATATAGATTAAATAGTTTATTTATAGCAACCTTCCCTGTCGGAAATTGTTCCCCTATACATTTTCCTTTTTTTTTCTATCAGACTGAGGCGCTAGGGGAGGGGAGTTTGGGGGTAGGGCAAGCAAGCCGAGGGAGTTACAGGAATGATGAGTTTTGTAAACTACGAAGTCAGTCGGCACACACACACACTGGGAGTTCTGACAAACTTAAATTGGCCCTTCTTACTTTAAGAGAAGTCAGCAGAGGGGATATTTCTATCAATGACGCACAGCAAAATTATTTTTCGATATATAAATCTTTTCAGACAGGATTCAAGAATAAAATACTTACATACATATACACATTATATATATATATATATATATATATATATATATATATATATATATATATATAATTATTTCTATAATATACCATATATATAATATATATTTTATATATACATATTAATGAGCAAAACTTAAAGTGAAAAAGGATATTTAGGCGAGTCTCCAAATCTGCGCCTCGTAATCTCGGACGCCGTGCTAGACGATTTAAATCCAAAGGCAAAAAAATTCACAGAGAAAGAGTTGACGTTGATAAGTAAGAAGTTTCTAGAATAACCGTTATTAATCAACTCTTGATGGAAACTATTTCAAGGAGTCTTGACTGCAAGAAATAAATGGCTTGAAAAGCTGACAGAGAAAGCACAGCGTGGGTTTTGACGTGGGAAAGGTTTCTTTTTCTTTTCAAGTTTTTGTTGAGTCACTCATGCAAGGAGACTGGAAGTGAAAAGGAAATATTGTTGCGGATACATGAAATGAAATAGCAATTAAATCTTCAACGATAGAAGCGCAACATGCGTTTGAATATGAAGGTGGGAGTGACTGGTTTGATGTAAAAATGGGTCTAAGATAAGGGTTCTCAACCAGGGGGAAATTCCCCTCTTAGGACGGAATTTCGTTTTTTTTTGGTTGGGGGGAATTGTGATCACAGCTTGGCAGGCTCAAACTGGCTCTAGGACCACACAAAAAGCAGTGTGCATCGGTCCGCACTACTGAGAGGTCACGCTGGGCTTTCTCTCTCTCTGCTAGCTCGTGTGTTTGTGTTAGTGTTTTGTTGCATATTATTTGGAATGCACCTTTTGAGGCAGACAATTCTGGAATGGGGGGTTGGGAATGACATTCTGACATATGGTGGAAGGGTGCCTGGGCCAAAAAAAGGTTGAGAACCCTGGTCCAAGACAAGGGTTTATTGTCTCCATTTCTCTTTAGTATCTTTGTGGATTGAGTGATGCGAGGAGTCGGAGAAGAGAAATTGGATGAAAGTGCAAGATTGTGGGCATGAGAAAATGGGCAAGAATAGAGGATGGAATGGCTACCCACAAACGATATAGTATTGATTGAAAATACTGGAGAGAAACTTCGAAAACAAGGAAAGAGTTCTCTCCTTATTTTTGAAAGCGTTTTTTTTCTTTGGTGACCCAATTCTCCTTTCGGAAAGTGAAATGTGGGTGTTCAATGAATGACAGGAAAATCTGAAGCTACTGAGATGAATGATTAGCAAAGTATATGTGATATATGACGAATCAAAAAACGAGATCTAATGTAGAAATAATTCGAAGAAGTAATACGGGTACCGTAAGTGAATGCGTGTACCAGAGTGTTTCTAGATTACCTGATCATGTAGCAGTAATGAAGGAAAGTGGATCAGTGAAAAATGTGTAATTTGAAAATGTTCTGGGGAAGGAAGCGCGGAAGGGCCGAAAGAGTGATGGATAAATGATATAAAAGAGTTATTTGAAATGGAAGAACTTAAAATTAAAGAAACGCCAACACAGAGGTAATCGGCTGAGTATGTTGCCGGGTTCGACATACTGCTGATGGGGTTTCTTCGGGGGTGCGTGAAAAATCTAATATAGTGTAAGTTTTCTGAACGGGTGGTTCATCCACACTTCAGCATTTGGAGAATGTAAGTGTATTGATATTTTTTTCTCAAGTAACAAAGCCTTATTAGGAAAATAGATTTATATATATACATATATATATACATATATACATATATATAAACAGATATATAGATATATATATATTTATCTATATATATATAATATATATATATTTATATATATAGATATATATATATACACACACATTTATAGTATATATTGTATATATATAAATATATATATATTATATATATATATATATATATATATACATTATATATATATATATATATATATAAAGGATATTTATATGTATATCCATTAATACATTTATATATATAGATATATATATATATATATATATTTTATATATATATATAAATATATATATATATATTATATACATATATATATACATATATATAAAGAAAAACAAATGCAACATTAGACATAAAAATGAGAGAGAGAGAGAGAGAGAGAGAGAGAGAGAGAGAGAGAGATGAAGAATGTGCGATTCGGAGGCTGGTAGAGACTGATAAAATTGCATTCTCGAAACGCATCCATCGAGGAGGATTGCCAAACTTATGAGAGATGTCTAACAAAAAGTCTTCGCATTTTCCAATTTTCCGGATCTGATTATTCCTACGTTCTTATCCTTTACTTTCCTCTTAAAATACAAGGTTTAAGAAGTAAGTTTAATTTAAAATTTACTAAACAATATTACAACCTAAGAAGACTTCATGAGATATAGCGTCAGAGAGGGTGGAAAGTCAGATGAAAGAAAGAATATGAACGGAGGTACAGTAAAAGGAATGAAAGGAGTTGCAGCTACGGGCCGAAAGAGTCTGGATTCAAACGGGATATTGAAAAAATAAAAGATAAGAATTTAACTTGGTGTACAAGCTATGAATGGGTCCGGAAACGGACTTTAACCAATTAGGCTACAAAGAATAGATTATTTACATGAAACCAAATGCGAAGAGAACTGAGATATAGAGAGGAAAATAGGAATCTTCAATAAGATACACTATAATCCAGATTATACTCCATACAATAAATGGTTTAAATACTCCAAGAATCAATCTAATGTTGTAACTATGTATAATAAAATGAAAAAAATTTTGTAACTATATATAATAAAATGAAAAAATTTTGTAACTATATACAATAAAATGAAAAAATTTTGTAACTATATATAAAATGAAAAAAAGTTTGTAACTATATATAATAAAATGAAAAAAATTTTGTAACTATGTATAATAAAATGAAAAAAATTTTGTAACTATACATAATAAAATGAAAAAAATTTTGTAACTATATATAATAAAATGAAAAAATTTTGTAACTATATACAATAAAATGCAAAATTTTTTGTAACTATATATAATAAAATGAAAAAAATTTTGTAACTATATATAACAAAATGAAAAAATTTTGTAACTATATATAATAAAATGAAAAAAATTTTTGTAACTATATATATAAAATGAAAAAATAAATATATAATAAAATGAAAAAAATTTTGTAACTATATATAATAAAATGAAAAAAATTTTGTAACTATATATAATAAAATGAAAAAATTTTTGTAACTATATATAATAAAATGAAAAAAAAAA
This sequence comes from Macrobrachium rosenbergii, assembly GCF_040412425.1. NCBI lineage: Eukaryota > Metazoa > Arthropoda > Malacostraca > Decapoda > Palaemonidae > Macrobrachium > Macrobrachium rosenbergii. Next base: position 48,886,227 of record NC_089766.1, read on the forward strand.
TTTTGTAACTATATATAATAAAATGAAAAAAATTTTGTAACTATATATAATAAAATGAAAAAAATTTTGTAACTATATATAATAAAATGAAAAAAATTTTGTAACTATATATAATAAAATGAAAAAAATTTTGTAACTATATATAGTAAAATGAAAAAAATTATTTCCAAAATTAAGCAGCGCGCCGATTACAACGAAGAGGAAATGAGCGCGACGTCCCAAAAAAAAACAACCTGTCTCGAAAAACTCAATTTCTAAAAATAGCTCCTCAGTAAAAAAAGCACATCCCTGGCGGGAACGCTTAGATAAATGATGTTACATGAAGGGAATCGAGAACTGCAAACCTGGCGAGTTTCGGGTACAATCTCCTTACTCGCCAGAGAACTGCAAAATACCCGAGGCACAAAATATAGTGCATGACCTGAAGATTTTAGGAAGTGTATAGAGGGAATAGAATGCAATATAGAATTTAGGCCAAAGGCCAAGCGCTGGGACCTATGAGGTCATTCAGAGTTGAAACTGAAATTGACAGTAAAAGGTTTGAAAGGTGTACCAGGAGGAAAGCCTTGCAGTTGCACTATGAATCAATTGTTAGGAGAGGGTGGAAATTAAGATGGAAGATATTATCAACGGAGGTACAGTAAAATGAATGAAAGGGGTTGCAGCTAGGGGTCGAAGGGACGCTACAAAGAGCCTTAAGTAATGCATATAGTGCACCGCATGACAGATAGATAGATAGATATATATATATATGTGTGTATATATTTTATATATATATATATATAATGTGTTTTATATACATATATTTATATAAAATTTATTTGTATATATATGTATATACATATTTGTAAAATATATATTCATTATATATGTCTGTATAAATATAAACATAACATACACAAAAATTTGTATACATATATATATACATATATTTATTATTTATAATGTGTATAAATATAAACATACACAAATACATGATCACACACATATATAAACATATATTATTATATAATACATATATATAATATGTAACATATATATATAATACATACATATAATATATAATTATGATGTACAGCAGTGTTCAAAGCTCTTCCATTGCCACTCTCCTTTCCATCCATAATCTCTAGGTTTTTTCCAGAAACTTTTCCATACATTACCCCCTCCACGGAGCTCCCTTTCCTACGGCTCTCTTAAAGCTCATTCTACGTCCGCTTCATCCTTTTCCAAGTTATTAAAGTCGATTTAGGAGACGATGAACCTCCCGAAAAGTTTTGTCTACTTTCCTGGTCTCAGAATTATTCAGACTTCTTGCCATATTTTACATAAAATTCTTTTATAGAAAGAAAGAAATTACATACTTTATTCCAATAAAGTAGAATTTGAAGGCTTTTGTTTAACAGATATTTTGGTTCCTTACAAGATCTAAAAATAAATATTCTAATTCAGGGGAGGTTCTTTCATTGTCATCTTTGCCAAATATTTTCCAAGTTGAAGAAAAGAACTATGAACGGAGGTACAGTAAAAGGAATGAAAAGGGGTTGCAGCTAGGGGCCGAAGGGACGCCGCAAAGAACAGTAAGGAAGGCTTACAGTGCACCGCGTGACGTGCAACATCCCAAAAAATCTTTTTCGAAGTTATTAAAGGCCCATCTGGACGGAATTTTCGATTTAGAGACAATGAACCTCCCGAAAATTATTTCTACTTTCCTGTTCTCAAACTTGTCTTTATCGACAGAACTGTCTCTGGTCCCTGTCTGAGGAAACTTCTGTAAAACAGCAGGTTTCTCACTCGCAGGATCTTCTCTGGCAATTTTATACTTCGCTGCCTCCTTACTCTTTTGAGGGGCAGTTGTCGCGTTTCACTTTTTCGTAAGCAAATATTATGAATCCAGCGGGTAAGTTTTTCATTTCCGTCAGTTCTGGAACATGAACATCTTTGTCGTGTTCAGCGTTCCGGAAATGGCTAAAATCACATCAGAGTGGTTTGTAATCAGGTAGCAAGTTGATTATTCTCCCTTGACCTTTCACATGGAACGGGTGGACGGATGTTACTTAATGTCATAATAACCGTTATGAATATCTAGCAAGAACGAGTGAGAAGCTTAACGACGTGACGTAAGATAGTTTATAATCAAAATATGATGAAGTAAACCTTAATTTAAAACATTAAAATAAAATAAAAGCTGAATACAAAATCCGGAATATAAAAAACAAGTAAAACTGCGCAGAAGTTTCTTCGGCGCAATCAGGTTTTCTGTACAGCCGCTACAGCGTATAATCAAGGCCACCGAAAATAGATCTATCTTTCGGTGGTCTCGGTATAATGCTGCATGATCCGCGCCCCATGAAACTTTAACCACGGCCCGGGGGTGGCTACCGTAGATCGTTGCCAGAAGTACGATTATGGCTAACTTTACCCTTAAAGAAAATACAAACTACTAAGGCTTGAGGGCTGCAATTTGGCATGTTTGATGACTGGAGGGCAGATGATCAACATACCAATTTGCAGCCCTCTAGCCTCAGTGCATTATAAGATCTGAGGGCGGGCATAAAAAACAAGTGCTGACAGAAAAAGTGCGGACGGACAGACAAAGCCGGCACAATAGTTTTCTGTTACAGGAAACTAAAAATCAATGATCTTTCAATATGAGATAAGGGCATCAATAAGTCTCACATTTCGCAAAATATCAGGAGCAGTATTACCCCTAGGGTATATCTACAAACGATGAGAGTAACAAAATACATTAGCAGTCAGTAGTAAAATGGGCACTGCGGTTTTGGAGGGTAAAGGAAGTAAACTCTTTCCAAAATCTTGTTATTAATCTTGCTACTTTTAATACATTTCTATCTATTTATTAATTTATTCTTTTTAATAAGTGAGGTCTCTTTTTCTGTATTTCCCTTTACTTCCTCTTACTTCTTCTTAATGAACACCATAATATTTGGAAGCCTGAACTTCAAGTCAATGGCTCCTCTAGTGGGCTTGTTTCATTTGAAAAGGGTTCATCTCCTTCTTAATAATAATAATAATAATAATAATAATAATAATAATAATAATAATAATAATAATAATAATAATAATAATAATAAACGCCTTCGCCTATTCGACTGGAATAAAGAACACCAAAGTTGGACAATATCTCAAACACTAGTTTTTTTTTTTTTTATTCAGAACAAGAAGGAACGGCGACTCCTCTCTCATGCCATTTCCTTATAATGGAATGGAATGGAATAGACAGTTTAGGCCAAGCTCTGGGACCTATGAGGTCATTCAGCTCTGGAAAGGAAATTTGGAGTAGGTAGGTTCTGAAAGGTTTCCCAGGAGGAAAACCTCGCACTGCAATACGAAACAGTTGTTAGAAAGTGGATAGCAAGATGGAAGAAAGATAATATGAATGGAGGTGCAGCAAAAGGAATGAAAGAGGTTGCAGCTAGGGGCCGAAGGGACGCTGCAAAGAACCTTTAGTAATGCCTACAGTGACGCCCCTTGAGGTTTACTGACGGCACCTCCCGAACCCCCCATACGGGATTTCCTTATAATATGAGACCATAGTGGTCAGTTCATATCCCTCACTATCTCCAATAAACACGAAGCTCTTACCTTATTGCCCTCTTTCTCAGTAACAGAGGGTCGACACAAGTTTTGAGAAAAGGTGGCTGTGACAAGATCACCCATGATTTTTTGGATGGATGGAACAAGGAAGCAACGCTGGTCCTAAGAATAAGTAAGGAAGACTATAAGAAAGAACAACTTGGCAAAAAATGACAAAATAGAGAAAACGAGTTTGTGCATCAGAAAATCATGATTACACACTGCATAAAATATGTGAGAGATGACAATGTTTTATATGCATAACATGACAAAAGATTTTTGTTATTCTCTTTTAGTTAATTTTATCATTATTATAAAGATGCATGTCTCCTAGTGTGCATTGTCGCCTTCAGATATCTATATATATATATATATATATATATATATATATATATATATATATATATATATATATATATATATATATATATATATATATATATACACATATACACACACACTCACCAAACTGCAAGTCTAAACCCTTAATGCTTTCTCTTTTTTATCACAGACATTCAAAGACTATATAAAATATATATATAATTATATATATATATATATATATATATAATATATATATATATATATATATATATATATATATATATATATATATATATATATATATATATATATATATATATACATACAAGCTCGCGTGCTGGAACCCAGCGCTGCTGTCTCCCCTCCCTACCTCGCCCCCACCCAGGGCGGACAAACAGGTTTGCAAGAGGAAGGTTGATGTCTCCCCCTACCTACCCCATTCCACCCGGGGCGGACAAACCAGTTTGCGGGGGAGGGGTGGTTGTGTCATGTTTCCCCTAATTTCACCAGGGGGAGGACAAACGAGACCCTCTCGGATTTTATTATTACAGACAGATATATAATGTATATATATATACATACATACACATATACATAATATACGTGAGAGACGTGAGAGAGAGAGAGAGAGAGAGAGAGAGAGAGAGAGAGAGAGAGAGAGAGACATTTAACACCCATCCCAAACCTGGACGCCTTATCCCCAGCTGCCCCATTTGTTGTACAAACGAAGAGGAAAAGGTAGGCAGACTGAAGCCAGACTACAGGCTATTACAGCGTTCTCGCGATGTAGGGCCTGTAAGCCTAACTCTCCTTCTTTCCAATTTACTACGGGGAAATCATATTTATGTTAGGCTTTCATGGCGAGGCTCAGAGGCCTTTCGTGTCGATGTAACTCCACTCTCAAATTGTTGAGGCGCCTTACCCGGAGCTAAGCGCCGAGAGAAGTGAGAGAAGGAAATAAAAACGGACGATTCTCGCTCTGTCAAAGACTTCAGAGCATCTTTTGGTCTTTTTAATGAAATGCGCTGGGGGATAGACGCTCCCTTTTACGTAGGTTCGACGTCAGATGGTGATTTAGTATTGCGAGTCCAACTGTAAAAACGTTATCCTTTTATTCTGCTGCTCATCTAACAATCATAGAAAAATGAAGATATATCAACCATTAAGCAGAACAGAATAGAACAGAACAGAGTAGAATACAGAATTTAGGCCAAAGGCCAAGCGCTGGGACCTATGAGGTCATTCGGCGCTGAAACGGAAACTGACAGTAAAAAGGTTTGAAAGGTGTAACAGGGGTAAAGCCTCGCAGCTGCACAATTAAAAAAATTTTAGGAGAGGGTGGAAAGAGAATATGAATGGAGGTACAGTAACAGGAATGAAAGGGGTTGCAGCCGGGGGCCTAAAGAACCTGCAAAGAACCTCAAGTACAATGCCTACAGACACTGACGGCATTACCCCCCCACAGAAACCAATAAGCAGATGATAAAAGAAACAATTATAGCTCGAAGCGTAGTCGATAAATTCCAGTACTATTTCAATCCCATCGACGCGCAGACTTGAAGAGCCAGATGACGGCACTTGAGCACGAGCACCATTTCAGAGCATTACTGTACTTCGACGGCTTCCAATATTACGCACAGACCCTCTTTTATTTGTCGTTCCCGTCTCCTCCTCCTCCTCCTCCTCCTCCTCTCTTCCTTCTTCTTCTTCTTCTTCTTCTTCTTCTTCTTCTTCTTCTTCTTCTTCTTCTTCTTCTTCATCGTAACGCTTTAGAGACTGCTGACTTAATGCACCTCTCGCCAACTGCCAAACTCGACAATGAATCTCGACTAAGCGTTATTGAAAAGCTGAGGTGTCTTGAGAAAATGATGCGTTCCTTTGCAAGGCAATGTTGATTCCTTCTTTCCCTTGCCAACTTTGTGTTTTTTCATTCTCTCTTTACCATTCTTGGTACATATCTTCTTCTTTCTTCTTCTTCTTTAACGTGCTTTTTCCCCATTTTTGTATGGGGTAAGCACGATGCCTTCTTTCGAAGGACTTTGATTTGGCTTTGGGGTAGACCGTGCTCTCGATCGGCTAAGAATGATAAATGCCTTGTATTACTTCTTTCTGGCGTTCACTGACTGATAAACATTTCCTGAGCTGCAACGGCACCAACCAATAACCAAACATGAGACGGCATCAAAGGCAGGATAATTGACTTCCTGGTGAGCACACTTGCAAACAAAAAAGGGGTCAAAACTGATGACCAAGTGGGGGAAATGAAATCAGCATGCTAATTGCTTTGCCCTGCCTTTGAAAAAAAAGTCTTCCCACCGCCGCACAATAGCGCATGGCACAAACCTCTAATCAGTATTACAGATGTAAGAGTCACAGTATTTGTTCTCTTACATTCCCACCCCGCTTCCCCCGTTCCACTGCCTGATGAGAGTTTCAGAAGCAAGCACACTGCTTGGAATGATAAATAACTTGGGGGGAAAGTGTAGTTAATATTCTGGTTGGCAGAAGAATGGCAAGTTTTTCTTCAAAATTGTCTCTTTCTGTTTTGCGAGGCTTTACGTGATGAAGGTTTGTGTAAACGACAGACAGTTCATTCGGGGCAATTTCCCCCATTTTTCGAAAGTAATAACAGAATTTACGTCAAAGCCCCTTCGTCTGTACGTATCCGATTAAAGCATGCTATTAAGTTCGCACCATTTGCTAAATACCTTTAGTAACTAACAAGACAATACCATATGACTTTTTGATAATATTCCGAAAAATTATTATCCATTAAAACAATTAAAGGACGAATCAAAAGATAGTTTCCCCATTTTGCTGTTCGGCTTGTTTATTGGTTAGTGTCGTGGCATGCCTCTCAGACGTCGCGGGTTCGCATCTCCCCCAGGCTCTGTATCATGATCAGTTACTGCTGCAGTGTGGGGTCTGCTGCGGTGGGAGGTTAGAACCAACATTCTTCGGAAGTTCGAATTTCCAGTCAGTGGCCCCTTTGGTGGCCTTGTTCCAGGTGAATAGTTTTCATCTACTGAAGTAATAATAATAATGATTTAGGAGGAAGTCCCATCTCTTGAATTGGAATGTGTGCATAGTGTAGTATCGAAGAACAGGGATGAAGGTTCAATTCTGTGGATTTACCTCACGTATGTCAAGCACAATATATTAAACCTAATCCGCAAGAAAAACCATTTTAAGCCACGCCAATGCGTTTAACGTTGAAACCTGACAATCTTAGCTTATAATACCGGGAATTTAGGAATCAGGAGTCTAGGAATGACTTGATACATCTGAAAATTCAAAATTCAGACTCACTGCAAAAGGCAAAGCCAAAACACATACAGCAAAAATATTTTTCTTTTTGGAGGGGGGCCAACTGAAATGTGGCGATAATAATGAAGAATTCACTTGAGAGAGATTAAGATTTTTGCCAGAAATATCAGAGTTTGTATAATTACGAGAAGGTACCGAGATGGAGATTATGTATATATATATATATATATATATATATATATATATATATATATATATATATATATATATATATATATATATACACATATACATACATATCAAAACCAGCTAAAACTTATAAAAAAATTAATATCGAACGATTTCCTGTCGATTCCTAAAACTCTGACAGATCCGCGCGAGCGAAGATGCCTGTGCAAGAATAATCGGTTTAAAAGGACGAGCGAAGGTTTTCTTTTGAAATCACTTCCAATCGAAAGCTTTCTTTCAGCTGAGCAATTAAGGTCAAGGAGACTCTGAGCAGCTGAGAATAACTACGTCGTTTTGAGCAGCTGAGTATGATTGTCATTTTGAGCAGCTGAGTGTGGTTGTCATTTTGAGCAGCTGAGTATGATTGTCATTTTGAGCAGCTGAGGATGGTTGTCATTTTTTGATGCAACGTCATTGTGAGCAGTTGAGTATGTCAAGGTCATTTTGAGCAGCTTTGACTACGTCATTTTGAGCAGCCGAGTATGATTGTCATTTTGAGCAGCTGAGTATGACTACGTCATTTTGAGCAGCTGAATATGACTACGTCATTTTGAGCAGCTGAGTATAACATCGTCATTGTGAGCAGCTGAGTATGACAACGTCATTGTGAGCAGCTGAGTATGACTAGGGCATTCTGAACAGCTGAATATGACTGAGTCATATTGAGCATCTGAGTATGACTACACCATTTCGTGACTGAATGTTACAACATAACATTCAGGTAATGGCAGTGAAGAGTGACTACAATTAACAAGTGACCTGATGGGAATCACGCAGTGAAAGAACGGAATGGAATATGGAGTTAAGGCCACTATTCTAATATTTGCAATTTATATTATTGCTTTTTTTATTATTTTGTTATTAATTAATCAGGCCTGAAAGTGATTTCTACATCGAAGATTAAGAAAATAATGATTAAGAAGGATCGCAGGATGGTCATCTCTTTTCTCGATCAGCAACGGTCTTTTTGGCCAAAAGAGTGGAGATAATTATAACTGCTATTGAGACGATCAGGATGATGAGAATAAAAGTTATTGCGATTAACATTGGTTATCCTGGAAATACCAGACTAATTGATTGAGATTCAGTTGTACTGTTTATACTAGATAATCATTCAGTTATCCTCCTCATCAATAAAGTGAAATGTAAAGGAATAATCACACTAACTCTACGAGTTTAATGTATTTGTTTTGAGGCAAAACGTTCTTTGTTAAACGGGATCAGATGTCGTTGCTTTCCTGGAACTTGAAACTCATCATACTATTGTTGCTGACGCTCGTAGGTCTAAGAGAAGCTGTAATAATAACTGAAACCATTTCAATGTTTGCTTATTTTGATTAAAAAAATAATCCACAAATTTTCTTTATCGCAACTAAATGATATTATGATATATATATACATATTTATGTATATACACTATACACAAACACACACACATATACTGTATGTATATATATATATATATATATATATATATATATATATATATATATAATGTATGTATATTTATTTATTTATGAGAGAGAGAGAGAGAGAGAGAGAGAGAGAGAGAGAGAGGAGAGAGAGAGAGAGAGAGAGAGAGAGAGAGAGAATAAAAATACAATCCAGATTCCTACTAAACACTGGCGCTTGTCTACGAGGTTAATGGCCAATACTGCAGGTGTCCTTGATGACACAAGCAACGTTGGAGCTGGACAAGAGTCATGGCTGGACAGTTCGCAGCTACTGCATACAGTAGCGGATCTCATATAAACAAAGCATCAGGAGTAAATTGTCGTGTTGTCGCGTAGAAACATGGCTCGAGAAAGTCATATACTTCAGTCGTACATCCAGTGGACACCAAATCCACCAATCTTTCTTTCAGTTCATTAGACTGTTCGTGAAAAAGGTTTAATTATACTTTTTCTCGGTTATGAAATAATCTGCCATTGCTAGATTTCTATGACAACCTTACTGAAAGAAAGATAAAGTTTTCCAAAATGTTCGCAGTTCTATAATCAAGTGTTATAAAGAAGCCTTTGGTATTCTCAAATGCGACTCTTGGCTACTAGAAGCGCCGGTTCTGCATTCACTTCCGTGAAGAACAGAGCCTAACGATTTCCAGACAACACGTTGTATTGTCAAAACGAAAATATTATAAGGATAGGTATTTTAATTACTGTATGGGTACCATGCAGAAAATTTCGATTCTCCTTAGTTAGAATCCTGCAGAGAGTATATATATATATATATATATATATATATATATATATATATATATATATATATATATATATATATATATCAAATCACAGGTGCCTAAGGAAACAGGCCATTTTCTATGTTTTTCATCTGTGTTCCGACGTTTCGTAATATTACTTCTCTTACATCTTCAGGGAATCTGTCAATAAACATCATAAAATTATAAAACAATCTTAAAAAAATTTTTAAAAAGCAGTATAAACACTAAAATTTACAATTACAAAGATATATTTAAAAGCTAAGACCGCCGACCAACCTTCAGTTCAGAGAGAGGATGACTGAATGGCACAAGAGAAAACAGAAGGAGACACGTCAACTAAGTTACAGTTGGATCGAAGAGGTTTGTACATCCAACTGGGGAACACGCTGCTTAATGAGCAACGACTCAAGAATGGGTAGTTCGTGAGGATTTTGCGTTTGCCCTGTGATGCAAAAATCGTCTCTCTCGATATGAGTTTTGCAGACTTTTGCATGATCATGGCTACATTTACCCTTGAATCAAATAAAAACTGTTGAAACTACAGGGCTGCAATTTGATATGTTTGATGACTGGAGGGTGGATGATCGACATATCAATTTGCAGCCCTCTAGCCTCAGTAGTTTTTAAGATCTGAGGGCGGACAGAAAACGTGCTGACGGAGAGACAAAAAGCCATCTCCATATTTTTATTTTACAGAAAACTAAAAAGGATGAAATCATGGCTTCGTATGCTTTCAGCGGGAGCTTTCAGAAACACGCCGTTGCCAGATGAATGAGAAGCACAATGACTCTCCTTGGAGCCTCGAACATCAAACTACTAAAACTGCTACAAACGATGGCGACATTACACATGCCCCGTAGAAAGGTAGTGCCGTCAGTGCACCTCATGTGGTGCACTGTAGGCATAACTTACAGTTCTTTGCAGCGTCCCTTCGCCCCTAGCTGCAACCCCTCTCATTCCTTTTACTATACCTCCGTTCATATTACCTTTCTTTCATCTTACTTTCCACCCTCTTCTAACAACTGTTTCATAGTGAAACTGCTTTGAGGTTTTCCTTTCAAACCTTTTCTACTACCAATTTCCGTTTCAGCACTGAATGACCTCATAGGTCCCAGACCTTGGCCTTTGGCCTAAATTCTACATTCTATTCTAGTCGATATTACGTCTGTGACCTGCTGATAACATGGTCATCAAAGGCAAGAGATTCAGGCCAAAGTTCCCAAAAGGGCTTTAGAGGAACATCACGACGTTAATAAAAGCACAGCAGAAAGCGAGCAGGATGGAAGACTTCAAAAAAGCGAGGAAAATCTCTTGACGCTTTCCAAACAAAGGTCGGGAAGCGTGAGAACTGTCATAAGCGTGAGGAACGGCGAGCTTATCGAGTGACGGTAATGAGCGCGAGGAGATTATTATTATCATTATTATTAATCTTTATTATTATTTCGGTAGATGAAACCTATTCACATGGACAAGCACACCAAAGGGGCCACCGACTTGAAATTCTTTGAGCTTCCAAAGAATGTTAGTTTCAGCCTCCCACCGCAGCAGACCCCAGCCACACTGCAGCAGTAACTGATCATGCTACAGAGCCAGTGATTTTTCATCGCCCTGGGGGAGACGCGAACCCGCGACATCTGAGTGGCATGCCACGACACTAACCACTGTACCAGCGGAACAGTTAATGGCTCCGAAATCTAACGATGCTTGCCACTATAATTACAATTACGAATTTACTTCATCTACCATCACTGTACTAATATGAGAAGAGCGATGTTTGATATTCCATACTTATCTGGTCCGCTGGTATGGTGGTTAGTGTCGTGGCATGCCACTCAGATGTCGCGCGGGTTCGCGTCTCTCCCCCAGGGTGATGAAAAAATCGCTGGTTCTTTATCATGATCAGTTACTGCTGCAGTGTGGGGTCTGCTGCAGTTGAAACCAACATTCCTTGGAAGCTTGAATTTCAAGTCAATTGCCCCTCTGATGTGCTTGTTCCATAGGAATAGGTTTCATCTACTGATATAATAATAATATAATGATAATAATTATGAATGGAGACTGTCGATTGCACTGAAGGACAAAGAGGCAGATCTAATGTTGCATAAACGAAGGTTTTCGCAAATCTGAGAGTTCTTGTGAGAAATGACACTTTGTAGTACGGGGAGTGGCATCAGCTGATTGGATTACGGAACAGATGCTATAATGTGGCTAAACGGGGTGTATAAGAGGAAAGTAATTGTATAATCAATGATATTTGACAAGCAAATATCTAATGGCAGCTTTAAATAGCAAAAATTTGCGTATACTACAGGCAGTCCCCTATCCCCCCCCCCTCGACCTACTGGCGAATTTGTACATGGTATATTTCAAATGAAAATTCTGCTGTCATTTAAAACTAAAAATATTGTTCTATTCAACACCCCTGAATACTAACTGAGAAATTTGAATACATATTTTTGAGGAATCAAAGCGCTATTTCGAACACCTTCAAATTTAAAACCTAATGGGATAAAGACGACAGTCTGTCCTTTCCAGATATTTTAATGGCGGGGAAAGCGTCAAAATATACCTTCACCATACTGAGTAAGCAATAAGTCACAGTTTCTCACTTCTATTTCCTCAGTCATCACGATGTTTCAGTACAAATCGTGTTTGCCTGTAATCTCTCTTCGGAAATCGGGAGATTTTCACAAGGGTGTCTACAAAAAAGAATCTAAGACAATAGTTCTGCCCTAAAACGGAAGACAGCAACTTGTGTATTGGTGTTTCACCAGCCCAATGGGTGGCATATCTCAATTCGAAAATTTTGCAGATACTGCAGTTTTCCAACCATCAGCATTTAACTAAAATAGTCGCTTGCGCTTTGAACACAATAAAATGGTCATCATCATCAAAAAATCCGATACCTTGTCAATTTTTCACTGCCTAAAAATTCTCGAGACCTCTCGCTCACATAAATTTGATGAAGAAACAAGCTGACTCTGGCGCTTACGAAATACCATGGAAAACTTGCGGCGGAATTTATGCAGGAGAGACGGGGCCGATCTCTCTCTTTCAGTCATCAACGCCTGCAAGGAACGGACCAGAAAGAAGGGAGACTCGTACAAGCTGATAGTTCGGATAACCTGGTGAATCGAGTACAAACTGATATAGCTCTGATACCTGATGAATCAAGTACAGATTAATAGTTCAGGCGACCTGATCGATCACACGGTGTGAGACCGCAATGTTTTTCGGAAGGTAGATTTTGGAATCTATTATTACCATTCAAATCAACAGCATGAACTTAATAGGGGGTGTTAAAAACTGAACCTTATGGATGACATCATTCTTTGATATATGTAATGCACATAATATTGTGCTCCTCATCCCCACCCTACCAGACGGTTCCTGTACATCCAAGATGCATGTAAATGTAGGTTAATCCATAGAAAGTTGATTGCTGCGTATAACCGAACTGGAAAATCGTTATTCCCAATCCGTTTTGATATCTTGTTCACCCATTCTGCCATAAAATGGAAGACTGCAGTCTCTACAAAAATACAAAACTGAGAAAAATGGTGGCTACTGAAGTTTTCCCTTGCTTTACAACTGATTTTGCAGATACTGCAAATGGAAAATTTTGCAGATACCGCAGTTTTCCATTTTAGGGTAGTATGGGTCTTAACCTCAGCTTCGTTTGACACAACCCTACAATAAGAAAAAGTTGTAATTTTACATCTTGACAAAATGAAGTTCATCAACAAAGAAAATTTACAATCAGAACTGAATGCAAAACATGTCGTATTTTATGGTGAACATTTATGTTGTCTCGTTTTTGTGCACTGTCTCGCTATAAACACTAATAAATTCTGTTTCCAACCCGACACTCTTAATCTAAGACAGTTTTATAGAGATCCTCCTCATGAGAAAGCTAATATGCTGTACATGTCTGATATGAATCATTATTATATTATCTTTCACTAAATAAATTGTATCCCAAAAAAGAGAACTTAGTGTGTAGAGCCAAATGAAATCTTCATGCCAATACAACTTCTTATGATCTAACTCTAGCCTTTATTTCTTCGCAGGAACCCAGACCACAGACATCACTTGCTGCTCAACAGACGGCTGCAACGGAGCGGGCGCCCTGAAACCCTGGCGCCACCTGGATGCCGTCTTGGTGGTCGCCGGAATCTTGACGATCATCCGGTTCACCCTACCAGTCCATTAGCTATTATTAACCCGTTTGAATACCGATGAATAATCACCCTTATTGCATCGTCAATATGTACCCAGGAGCAGAAGCAGCCTTAGAGTTACATTTCACTTTCGTTTATAAAATCGCACTTTTCCCTCTACTTCTTGACACAGCTGCTCGCGCAGAATAATATAATAATAATAATTAAAATGGCCCGCCTGAGACGAGGCACTCCGCTGCTAGAACTACCAGATTCCAATTACCCTACAGACTTCACTATTCTTTTCTAATAAGCCTCCATCGTGACTGATGGAAATGAGATACTTGCCTACTTGCCTACTTTCATGAAATCATAATGAACCGTCTCAAAGACCAAGAATAATTTAGAAAACGTAACTGATCCTTACTCATTCTGGTTCTAGCACAGAAACGTCACGCGCTTATTGACAAGGTGAATTTGCAAACATATCACAACAAAACAACCCTAAGTTTGAATTCGATTACACGAGTTTCCGCAAAGTGAAAGTACAAGTAAGGCAAAAATGGAAGTATCTGGAAAAAAAAAATCCATGACAAATAAAAGCCATTTATTTACTAAGGGAAAAAATATTTTTTTCTGAAGCTATCGCACACACATTTACCCGCTTTCCCTATACAAAGGCAGTCACGTAAATGCCGTCACAGTATATACTCGTATATTTACTCATATAAATTGTTCATTTATATATACATACGTACTATACATACGTACTCAAATGTATGAAACAGCTCAAACAGGTGCAGCTTAGAACTTCAAAACATCACTTCGTAGTTTGTTGATTTTATTTTGGGATCTCAAGCGGACCCCCGAATGAAAGGAGTTTCACAATCACTTGCCTGAATAGATTCCATTACCGTAGAATTCCTTCCCTTTCGGAGCTAAGGATAATTCTGAAGGAAATCTGATTAGTTAAATATTCTCTCTCTCTCTCTCTCTCTCTCTCTCTCTCTCTCTCTCTCTCTCTCGGATTAAAAATAATCCACTACATGTCCTTCTACTTTTCAATAATCAAACAGAATCAAAAGTCATTATGCATGACGCAAATTCACGAAGATACATAACAAAAGGACATCACGAACTGAAAAAAAAAAATAAATAAATCCTTTCTTAGAGTAAAATGAACATGCTGTTCTATATGTAAATAATGCTTCTATAGAGATAGACGAAGAAGACGATGCCAGCGTTATTTAGCACGTATAATAATCAGCTTCAGTGCATGAACTAATGCTATTTCAAATTTGGTAGTTCTGTACCTCGGAGGAGTCAATGTACAGTAGGCTTAACAATAGGCCGTAAGGAAGAAGATGTGTATGTTTGACTTTTCTAAAATATCATAGGGTGTAGAGTATGTAAGCTTTGTACATTTTCTAAATACTCCTTAGAATTAACTTTTTGGATCATTCACCGTAGTCAGTAGAGATATAGTTCTATGTATCAGAATTTTGTCCACTTGAGTCTAACGATATACATGTACACTTAAGTGTATGTACGCATATATATATATATATATATATATATATATATATATATATATATATATATATATATATATATATATATATATATATATATATATATGTATCGTAGCATTAACACTCATGACTTAAGACAGCACTGGGTTGAGTTATTTCTTCCAAGTAAGTAAGGTAGTTAAACCAACAGTATTTCATTTGCGTAAGAATATCACGTAGCGAACATTAGCGAGGTCGTACTTTAAGGTCGCTTTCTCCGACAGAAGGAAGAAAAAAAAAAAAAGAGTTCAGTTTGCATTTGAACCTATAGAGGTTTCTTCACAATCGTAGCGCACCAAGCGACGGCTCATGGTACCATTAATGCTGTAAAGTATACCTGTGATAACTCTGTTGAACATAACTAAAAAAAAAAATAAATAAAAAGAGACACTACAACATACAAACACAACGCACACACACAAGATAACCTGACCTAAAATCACCTGCAAAAACGTAGGGAGCGGTATAATCATTCCTTTAGGTAAGTTTGTTTCTATATTTAGAAGATTAATGATAAGTACACAATCAAAAACCTAATGGAGACTCCAGAGAGCTTCGGTTCAAGTGGGACGTGGTTGAATGAAAGCTGGTGAAAAGCTACGCTCCACGTCCAGATAAATTCAAACGGAAAGAGAGAAATAAAGGTTTCTGTATTCAACCTGAGATCACACACACTGCTGCTGCTTTTGATGTTTTCAAAGTATTTTGAGAGACGCAAAGTGAAAGATGGTTCGTAAGAGAAGCCATAAAAGTAACTGTTCCACTCGGACAAATTCTGTCTGCTACATCTTTCGAATCTCAAAAGATGTACGATCAAGGACTTATTCAATAGAAACAGCCTTAATTCAGTAGACATGGCGCCGTCAAACTGGTTATTTTTATTCTCTTTACAGATCTTTTTTCTATGGTACACTCCCCTCAAGGGAGACGAGGACGCAGGTTGTCACGCTCTACTAAGGTAAACCTTCCTAGTCTAAAATCTGTTCAGTGAAATGCCCGACCAACTCTTAGGTTTCGACCGAAAAATACTTCAGTGCTTGCTGTCAGCTATAAAGAGGAAGTCTTATGCTCAAACTCAGATGAGGAGTAAAATCTTTGACGTTTTCATTAAGCGAATAACATTACACGTGCGTAATTCTTTAAAACGTTAAAACGTACTGGGGTACTAATGGTTTAATTCCCTTATGGAAAAGTAAGAAGGAAAAGGAACAGGACCCCTAAAGAATAGAATAGAATAGAATATAAAATTTAGGCCAAAGGCCAAGCGTTGGGACCTATGCGGTCATTCAGCGCTGAAAGGGAAATTGACAGTAAGAAGGTTTGAAAGGAAAACCTCGCAACTGCACTATGAAACAACTGTTAGAGAGGGTGGAAAGTCAGATGGAAGAAAGAATATGAACGGAGGTACAGTAAAAGGAATGAAGGAGGTTGCAGCTAGGGGCTGAAGGGACGTTGTACAGACCCTAAATTGATGCCTAAAGTGCACCACATGAGGTGCACTGACGCCACTGCCTTTTCATAAAGGATGAAAGGTTGGTCAGCAGGGAAAAACGGAAGGATTATGAGAATTCCAGAGCCTTGCAGCAAAAAAACGAAGCAGTTCTTGATACCCCTATCGAAGTAAAGAGGAAATAAAAGTAGCGGAGGAACTGGTCGAATTAGACCTGTATGTACGTGAGATCAGCGTTCTGGCTATCAATCGCCCCTTGGAAGACCTGTAACCCTTACATACAACAGCCATTCATGAATGAAAAATTGGCAGAGGGGAGGCGAAGGTACAATTTACAATAATGAAAGGTAACCAGATGATCTGAGGAAATAACTGAACCAAAATTATTGTTTCAGTCGGAAGAATCTGGAACTGACATCACCGAGGGGAGACTTCAAGTTCACGAATCTGCCAAGTGAAAAAGTAAAGTCTGCAATGAACTTGAACATAGTTAGGGGAAATCTTCGCTGGACAACTGGATTTGGGAGAAGATATGAGGAGGCAGAGGTAAATGATGGTGATCCCAGAGAAGATAGATAACAGACTTTAAATGTTAACAGCGGCGGCCTTTAAAATGCAGCCCGATAAATAGCGCTAGGTTTGATAAGCAATGAACGGGTGGACACTTATCTTGTTTTGCAAATATTTTCTTTAACTTTTTGTCCACTAACTGGGAATGAATCAATCTTACTTAATCTAAAATTATAGAAAAAATTATGGAATTTGGTCGAACTTAATTATAAAAAAAAAATATTTTAACTGAAACAAGGACCCATTCAAAAGCAGAAAAAACATTCAATTTAATTTTCATCGCCTCATGTAAAGGATTCGACTGGACTCCACTGCAATGTTGCGAAAACAGCAAGCAACGGCACTAGCGCTGACGGCATCCATTATGGAGATTGCTAAAACCACCTATTCTTCAGTTTATGTTTAAGCGGTATTTATTCACTGTGCGTGAATGCCGACCTGGCATCTGACTCCTCTAAGTCACTCAGCTAATAAATGAATCCTGAAGGGACTGTCCTATAATGAAAGATAAAACCAAACTACTGCATTTAATGAAACTGAGGTTTGGAAGTTCGTAAAACAGGCCGTCGCTGAATTAAAAAAAAAAAAAAAAAAACTGGTGTCCTCAATAATGGACGTCTGGTGTTGCGCGATTCAATCAAATTAAAACGCTGGAACGACTGTAAAAGGTGCGTCTCCATTAATACTATTCTTCTTGCATTTTATTACATTTTTATCTATTTGTTAATTTATTTTTTCTTTTTTTAATAAGCGAGATCTCTTCTTTCAGTATTTCCCTTTACCTCCTCTTACTTCTTCCTAATGAACACCATAATATTCTTTGGCAGCTTGAATTTCAAGTCAGTGGCCCCTTTGGTGGGCTTGTTCCTTATGAATAGGGTTCATCTTCTGAATAATTATAGTAATTATATTATAAATATAAAAGAGCAAGCTGATGTCGACTGGAAACGCTGAATGAAATGACGGATGGATAATTAAAACCTACAAACCTAAAAAGTAAAAATATTCTCGACTCTGAGAACCGCCACTGCTATACGTGCAACAAAATCAGGAGACCCTTCGCTGTGGCCTGAGCAATCTTTTGCTACGAAAGACCCTGGCAGTCGGATAAGATCAATCTAAGCAATGACCTAAGCAACCTAGCATCTACGCAATGACCTAAACAGTATAGAACATCACGAGCGCAAGCTATAACATCATGAACTTCAGCAATCTACGAAGCCTGCCACAACGATATTAGATCGTTTAGGCCGCCGTTAAGGGAACCGTGATCTATGAAGCGTGCATCTGGCAGTGTGTGTGGAGCCGATTTCCGAAAGTAACAGTACAATAACTCTTCTCCCGCTGCACCTCGCCTCAGGCTTAATTGATCATTAGGAGGCCCTGGTAGACGTAGACGAACCTCGTGTGGGGAGAACACGGTGATGGGTCAGTCAGTCTAGCATTACATCGTTATATACCCTGAAGGTCCTGAGAACCCTTATTTGATTGGCCGATATTTTGGGCTCCCTGGGAAAGTGCGTCGCAATTAGTACCCCTAGAATTCCGATATTTTCGACTCTATCCAACGTCTTTATACTTTCAACATTTCAGATAATGCAACTACGTATCTGTCGTGGTTTTTGGTGAAGAAATGTCACGTAAGATGAAACGTGCAGGGACAGAATTCTCCCCCTTCTCTTGGGAGTTTAAGCATCTGACGAAATATTTCAGGAAATTGTTCCCAGCCTGATACAAAAATCGTGGAATTTCTTGTAAATGACTGAGACGACCTGAAATTCCTCACTGCCTCAAAGAACGTCGCATCTCATTTAGAATATAGAATTTAGGCCATTGGCCAAGTGCTGGGGCCTATGAGGTCATTCAGCGCTGAAAAGGAAATCGACAGTAAGAAGGTCTGAAAGGTGTAACAGGAGGAAAACCTCGCAGTTGCACTATGAAACAATAGTAACGAGAGGGTGGAAAGTCAGGTGGAAGAAAGAGAATATGAACGGAGGTACAGTAAAAGGAATGAAAGAGGTTGCGGCTAGGGGTAGAAGGAACGCTGCAAAGACCCTCGATTAATGCCTACAGTGTACCAAATGAGGTGCAGTGACGGCACTAACCCCGTGCGGGGAAATCTTAAAGACAAATTTTTTTATTTAAAGACAAAATATTATTTAATATTTGTTATGAGTTTCTTTCTAAAGACTGAAAGCTTCTTTTCTGAAAGATAATTCCCAATATTCACAAGGCACACAATGAGTAAACATAAAGAGCTGACTTAAAAATAGCAGAATCTTGCACTGATTCACTTCCTACCCTTACAAATAGAAGGGGGTTACAACAAACCAGAGTAAAGAAGAGAGAAGCAGGAAAAAAGAGAGAGAGAGAGAGAGAGAGAGAGAGAGAGAGAGAGAGAGAGAGAGAGAGAGGTGGTGTTGAACACGAGAAGCGGAGTCTGGGAAGATGGATTGCAAGCATTCTAGGTCAGTATGTGCAATCTCGACATACCCTTCGTTGGGTGGGAGGCGGGCGGGGTGGGACCCAGGGGGTCTCTCCTGAGGGAACCCATCTCTCTCTCTCTCTC
Source organism: Macrobrachium rosenbergii (assembly GCF_040412425.1). NCBI lineage: Eukaryota > Metazoa > Arthropoda > Malacostraca > Decapoda > Palaemonidae > Macrobrachium > Macrobrachium rosenbergii. Next base: position 48,906,181 of record NC_089766.1, read on the forward strand.
TCTCTCTCTCTCTCTCTTTCTTCAAAGCTTCGTCACAAACTCTCGAATGTCAGGAAACTTGTTTTTAATCTCTGCAAAAATATAAAATTTCTGTTAATATCAGTAAACAGGAAATGGAATCCTCAATGAAAAAACTAAAGAATATAACTGTAAAGAAGAAGAAGAAGAAGAAGAAGAAGAAGAAGAAGAAGAAGAAGAAGAAGAAGAAGAAGAAGAAGAAGAAGAAGAAGACGAAGAAAAGAAACTGAATGACTGTATTAAGAACAGAGAGCTGACTTATAATTTTCTTTTATTTGAATTTTCAAAGCTATTCATGAAATCATATACATTCTTTATTCACAGCTCATGGTTGTTGAAAAACTATGAAGAACATTTCCCAACCGATTCCTAAAAAAAAAAAAACACACACACACACACAGGATAAAAACGAAACCGATTACTTTCATTTCAAGTCTGGAATGGTTTACATTTAACTGAGACAACACAATTGTCAGGGCTGGAAAGGTCACGCACAAATACAATTTAAGCTTTTCTCTCGACAAAAATAGTTCTGGGGCTTACTAACACCGTGTCTCTTGTTAGGTTAGAAGTATGTTTCTCTCTCTCTCTCTCTCTCTCTCTCTCTCTCTCTCTCTCTCTCTCTCTCTCTATATATATATATATATATATATATATATATATATATATATATATATATATATATATATATATATATATATATATATATATATATATATATATATATATATCTTTGACATAATTCGCAAGGAATGAAATGTTGGCTCCTCCTCCTGAATTATAACTTGTCAAGGATTTTGCCTCTTGAAGCTTAATTAGTTGAACAGTCTCTATGATGGCAAACATTCAATTAAACTATCTTCTTCTTGCGAAAGAAAGAAAGAAAAAATTAAAACCCTTAAAAAGTCTTTTTCATCCAAAAGCTTTCGTTTCAACACAGGCGCCCTGTTTCATGAAAAGCGAATTCCTTTTGCATTGAGAACTGACTGGTAAAAACATCCTTTACGCTGAAATGGCAAGATTCCCTTCCGGGTAATTCCTTTCATGGTCCTTTTTTTCCCACTGGAAGAGAAATGGCCAAGATGTAAATTCTTTATCTGCAAGACGGCCCTTTTATGAATGCGTGGGTTTGGGTGGTTTTAAGAGAGACCTAGAATTCGCGATTTTCTAGACATTCGATAATTTACTTTTATTATTATTATTATTATTATTATTATTATTATTATTATTATTATTATTATTATTATTATTAAGTAGTTTAACCAGACCACTGAGCTGACTTTCAGCTCTCATTTTTATTATTATTATTGTTATTATTATCAATATTATCATTATTATCATTAAAGTAGTTTACCCAGACCACTGAGCCGACTTTCAGCTCTCACAGGGCTGGTCCGAAGGATTAGAATAAAATACCAGGTTTAGGCCTGAGGCCAAGCTCTAGAATCGAATGGTTCATTCAGTGTGGTGACGAATGAGTGAAAATTAAAACTAAAAACTGCACAAACGCTTCCACACTGGAACACACGCGCACAATAAATACATTTATTCACTCACCATACATACATAAAAAAATTAAATCGAAAATACATTTTTTTCACGCACCATACATACATAAAAAAATTAAATAAAAACAAGTTAAGAAATATATTAAAATTCTCGATTTAAAATTCATTAAATGACCCAAGGACTCTCGCATTTTCATCTTTATATTTATATATTCTATCAACTAAATCACATTTCCTCATGAACATCAAAATCGAACGACCGAAAATGCAGAAGATTCTGACAAAATTTCCTTCATTGATTTATTTCCAAAATTTGACAGTCGTTGCTGGTCATACTTTGGACACTCACGCATACACAAATATACATCTCTACCTCAGGCAAGTGGAAAGGGGAAAACTACAAAGAACACAAGACGGCGTCAATCAAAGCCACGATGTTGTTATTCACAGTTATGCTTGCGTTATAGAAGGAAGCCATTACTTATCTAATATTTATTATGGAAGCTTTTGAACATCCAAAGAGCATTCCACGATTCCAACTTACTTAGCGTCAAGTACTCAGTTCAGACTGAACTGAATACAGAATTTAGGCCAAAGGCACAGCACTGGGACCTATGAGATCATTCTGCGCTGAAACAGAAAGGTGTAACAGGAGGAAAACATCGCAGTTGCACTTTGAATCAATTGTTAGGAGAGGGTGGAAAGATGGAGGAAAGAGAATATGAAAGGAGGTACAGTAAAAGGAACGAAAGGGGTTGCAGCTATGGCCGAAGGCACACTGCAAAGAATCTTAAGTAATGCCTACAGTGCACAGCATGAGGTGCATTGACGACAATACCCCCCTCCGGAGAGGCACTCTGTTCAACCGCGGAACTAGAATGGTCTTCTACTAGAACCATTCAAGACTCAAGAGCCACTTAGTGATCGATATTATTTGTACTTCAGTCGTAAGTGAAGATGACTAAACGTCATTATTATGTAATTATTATCATAATTATTGCTCCGCCACTTTTCCCTAACCTGATAGAAGCGTAACTTGGCAACCTTCACTGAATACGACACAATCAATCGTCAGCCAATAGACATCTGACCTTAAGTTTCCATCAAAAAAGCAAAAATCCTCAATTTTTGTCAACGTAGACCAGACGACCTCTGACCTACATTTTCAGAGATTATTAATACATTTGCACCTTTCTGCTCCCTCACTCTGACAGCGAGGGGCTCATCTACGAAGGGCCTGAATTATTAACCAGCCCCGCCATCCTTTCCCTGGAACCGTGAAGGTCCAATGTCACAGAAATGGGCCCCCCTTCCCTTCCCACTTTAATATTAAAGTCTGGTAGACCACTCGCCGAAGTGCTCAGCGAAGTGACTGGGCTTGATGGATCTTCCTCACAACTCCTCTTCGACGCGTCTTCGGGACCTGCAGTTTCTTCCCTGCCTTGAAATTTGACTCTGTTCACCGGCGATGCAAACGCGTAATTTGATTTCCAGTCACTTCCGACTTCCAGATTAAAGCCGAGCTGTTCTTCGGCGCGTGACGTTACAGGTTTGAATTCTCGTTGAAGGCTCCTGGATGGACATTCTCGATTTTAAAAGTGAACGCGGCTTATTTCGCGACACGTGTGTTGACGCTAAAATTTCTCTCCCATTTCTCGTGATACATTTGATCGGCTGAATCACAAAGTTATTCTCGATTAGAAGTGCCCTCACGTCATTTTTTTTTCTCTCATGTTAAAAGCTATGATGGACTTTCAGCTATTTAAAATCTGGTATGTTTACAATTCGCACTTTTCTCTTTTTTGATTAAAAGAAAAAAAAAAGCGTTCACCTGCTCTTCAACCTAAATAAACGCTGGCGAATTTTCCTCTTTGTTTTTTTTTTATAGGAGGGGATTCGGGGTGCATCCAAACATTCCTATTCCAGCTCTCTTTCATCGAGACGAAATAAAAAGCGACTTCAATTTTCGTTAATTAATGGCATGATTAATTTTCCCTTTCTCGCAAACTACTTCAAAGTTAAACTGTTCTTTTTTATTTTTAATCAAATTATTCCCGGTTTTAACGCGTTCGTCTCCCCCCTTTCTATATATAGAGAGGAAATTTCACTTAAACTCATTTCATTTATAATGAAATCTGAGGTTGATACCTCCTGCCATCAACATCAAAGTTCGACAGCGCGTCAAAATTATTTATTACACGTTTCAGACCCGGAATTTCCCGAGAGTTAAATACAAGTAATTACAACTGAATTATAATTTGAAATTTGGTGCGAGCCGACAATACCCGCTGCACGATTCTTTCTTCCTCTGCTTTTATACTCATTTATGAATACGTATACATACATAAATGTATTAACATATATACATACTTGCATACATATATAATATATATATACATACATACATACATATATATATATATATATATATATATATATTTATGTATATATATATTATATACTTTTATGTATATATATACATGTATGTATGTATATGTATATATATACGCATATATATACTTCGACAAATGCCGAGGAGAAAAAGGCAAATAGAAGACTCCCAAGAGCTTTCGTATTAACACGACAGTGCTTTGACAGTCTTCTGTTTTGCTATTCCTTCCGGCTATCATCAATTTTAGCCACCACATACAACAGGGATTCTTCATCAACTACATACACACACACACACACACACACACACACACACACACATATATATATATATATACATATATATAATTGTATGCATCAAAAAGCAACCTAAGTTCACTGACATACCATAACAATACTTCAGTCATCAAAATTTCGAAAACAATCATTTCCCCTTTCGAAAAAGGAAATGCATCAGAAGGTCATGATTTAAAACCAGGCAAAGGGAACAGCAGAGATCATTCTCACTCGCCGCATCTATTCCTTCATTTTGACTCGACCAGGATGTCAGGAAACGAACACAGTGTATCAGGAGAAAAAAATAAAAAAATGTTCCCCGTCCACTCGTCCACTATGGTCATTCCTTTTCATATCGTCAGTAACCTTGCCCCTTAGACGCTGTCACAAGCAACCTCACACAATTACACAGTTACAAGCGCCGCTGACGGTGAGTAAATAAGTCTAGAAAGAGAATATAAAAACAAATAAACAACAACGTAACAGATTCGTGGAACAGCCTCCCAAAGAATGCCGTACAATTGGAACTTCAGAAGATCTGGAGAAGATGCAGTGCATTGCTACCCTAACACTATCTTCCTTGCATTTTAACACATTTCATCTATTCATTAATTTATTAATTATTTTTTTTTCATTTTTAATAAGAGAGATAGCACCTTTCTGTATTTCTCTGTACCTCCTTTTACTTCTTCCTGACGAACGTCAGATTCTTTGGAAGCTTGAATTTCAAGTCAGTGGTCCCTTTGGTGGGCTTGTTCCGTAGGAATAGGGTTCATCCTCTGAATAATAATAATAATAATAATAATAATAATAATAATAATAATAATAATAATAATAATAATAATGAACAGCTCAACAGTTGTAAATCGTGGATATACATACTATCATTTCTCCTTTAACTAGTGCAAAAAATGGTCAGCATAAACAACTCAAAAACGAAATCATAATAAATTAAAAAATTAAAAGACATCGAAGAAAACTGATGAAGATACTCCGCAGAGAGACTTTTATGGACAGTTAAGAAGTAACAAGCACGTATAATGAGGAACTGAAATTGTCTGGAAAATTTTCGCCACGAATTATATCTTCGATACAATTCCGCCCTAAAATGTAAAAATGTAGTATGCGCAAAATTGTCGAAATTGAGATATGCCACATATTGGGCTCGTCAAACACTAACACACAAGTGACTGCAGTTCAGAATGATTCTTCAGTGCTTTATTTAGGGGGTCCCATTTGCAGTATCTGCAAAATCAGTAGTAAGGCAAGGGAGTATCTACCATTTTCCATTTTTCTCAGTTTAGTATTTTAGCAGATACTGCAGTCTTCCGTTTTAGGGCAGAAATGTGTGCGTGGGGACCCAAACCTCCGCCAAGGCTGACCAATGAAAAAACCCTTCAAAGAAGATGCATTCTTACCTCTCCCAAAAATTTGTCATTTTTTGCCGGTCAAGAGGCTTCCCATCGGTGAAATTTTCGTACAAATCCACACGCAACATTTACCGAAACCTTGCTAAATATTGCGTGTGGATTTGTACGAAAGTTTCACCGATGGGAAGCCTCTTGATCGGCAAAAAATGACAAATGAACAGACTGACGTAATAATAAATATACAGCTTACTGAAACATTCTAGAACTAATATTATCAGAGCATTCGGTACAAAGTTCGAGATTAATTAACAAGCGGCTTTTGTTACGTGTTCAGACTGCTTTCATTCAATTTCTGGTTTCGGTGAATCACAATAACGCAAAGTTTTTGCTATGTCTGTATTGCCAGTCATGTAGCCAGTCAACAGGGAGGTTCCTATTGTTGTTTCGATGTGGTTCACAACTACAAGTCATTAAGGTTCAAGGTCAAATTGAGGCAAGTATAACTCATTTTTTTAGAACCAGAATTTTCTCTCTGCCTGCAAAATTCTGTAGATTGAAAAAAATGGACCAACAATGTAAAATAATAGAAGTTTTCAAATATCTTACACATAAATTCCTTTGGTCTTGCGGGTTGAAGTCAATCGTTCTTTTAGCCTGAAAGATCTCATGCGTCAGGTTATTCATTTTGCTTTTTTTTTAGTACCTTTTTAAATCAGAATTTCTGATCATAAAAGGTAAAAAAAAAAAAGCACAGCGAAATACCTGACGTATGAAATCTTCCAGCCTAAAATAACGATTGTTTTTTCCGATTATAAAAAGTAAAAAAAAATTGAAAATAAATAACCTGACGTATGAAATCTTTCAGCCTAAAAGAACGATTGTTTTTTCCTATTATAAAAAGTTTAAAAAATTGAAAATAAATAACCTGACGCACGAAATCTTTCAGCCTAAAAGAACGATTGTTTTTTCCGATTATAAAAGGTTAAAAAAAAAATTGAAAATAAATAACCTGACGCATGAAATCTTTCAGACTAAAAGAACGATTGATTTCAACTGGCTAGACCAAAGGAATTTAAGTGTAAGATATTTGAAAACTTCTGTGGATGCGAGGTTTGGGAAGCCAAGTGCCAGCCTAACAATTGCAGGGTCAAGAAACTTTCGCAGAAATTCATGCAAAATCTACACTTCACGGCGTGACTGTTTCTCTGGCCGGAAAGTTTTTGTTGAAGTTTTCCAACTTGATTTTTGTGGATATTAGGAGTGAGAAGGGACGGGAGGGCAGGGGTTGGGGGGTGGGGAGAGATTTAGGATGCAATATATTAGTTCTGAGTATCTAATTCCATACGTAGTTAAACAGATGCAAAATAGATTTCAGTTACTGAAACCCGTATATATCCCTGCTACTGGAAACAACAGTCATTGTAAATAAGTAGTAATATTCTAATGACTAACTACTACTACTACTACTACTACTACTAATAATAATAATAATAATAATAATAATAATAATAATAATAAAATCCGATTGGGTCTTTCTTGCTTGTTTGCCACGGGTGGGGCGGGGTAGGTAGGGGATTGGGAGGGTAGGGGAGACATGACACATCCACCCTCCTCCTGCAAACCTGTTTGTCCGCCCCAGGTGGGGCGTGGTAGGTAGGGGATTGGGAGGGTAGGGGAGGCATGACACATCCACCCTCCTGCTGCAAACCTGTTTGTCCGCCCCAAGTGGGAGCGGGGTAGGTAGGGGATCGGGAGGGTAGGGGAGACATGACGGGCAGCGCCAAGTTCCAGTGCAGCGTAGTGCTCGCCATCAAGCTCGTAATAATAATAATAATAATAATAATAATAATAATAATAATAATAATAATAGAGGTCGTACGACCATGATCATAATTCTTCGTCATTAATCCTGAAGATTTTACATAATAATACTTAGATCATTCCTAACTTCCTTTGGCGAAAATTCAATCTCTCTGCAAGTATGAGGTGCAAATAAATGTCCAAAATAATTATCTCTGCAAGTATGAGATGTAATCCAAATTTTCAAAAATAATTCTCTCTGCAAGTATGAGATGTAAATAAATTTTCAAAACTAATTCTCTCTGCAAGTATGAGAAATAAATAAAATTTTCAAAAATAATTCTCTCTCCAGGTATGAAATGTAAATCAAATTTTCAAAAACAATTCTCTCTGTAGATATGAAATGTAAATAAAATTTTCAAAAATAATTCTCTCTGCAAGTATGAGATGTAAATCAAATTTTGAAAAATAATTCTCTCTGAAAGTATGAGATGTAAATCAAATTTTCAAAAGTAATTCTCTTTGCAAGTATGAGATGTAAATAAATTTTCAAATTAATTCTCTCTGCAAGTATGAGATGTAAATAAATTTTCAGAATTAATTCTCTCTGCAGGTATGAAATGTAAATAAAAATGACAAAAATAATTCTCTCTGCAAGTATGAGATGTAAATAAATTGTCAAAAGTAATTCTCTTTGCAAGTATGAGATGTAAATAAAATTTTCAAAAATAATTCTCTCTGAAAGTATGAGATGTAAATAAATTTTTCAAAAATAATTCTCTCTGCAAGTATGAGCTGTAAATAAATTTTTAAAAATAATTCTCTCCGCAAGTATCAGATGTAAATTAAATTTTCAAAGGTAATTTTCTCTGCAAGTATGAGAAGTAAATAAATTCTCAAAAATACTCCTCTCTGCAAGTATGTGATGTAAATAAATTTTTCAAAAATAACTCTCTCTGCAAGTATGAGCTGTAAATAACATTTTCAAAAATAATTCCCTCTGCAAGTGTGAGCTGTAAATCAAAATTTCAAAAATATTTATCTCTGAAAGTATGAGATGTAAATAAAATTTTCAAAAATAATTTTCTCTGCAAGTATGAAATATAAATAAAATTTTCAAAAATAAATCATTCTAACGATTAAAGTCAATTAGGAAAAATGATTCAGTTCTTATTCTTTCTGCCATTCTCTCTCAGTCACTAATTCTTATTCACTTACTGTTAGAATCGTTATCATACTTATTACGAAAAATTCCTAAAATATTTTGGATTAAGTTTTAGTTTAGGATTGTTGTAATCAAGTTCAATTCATATTCTTACAAGATGAATTCTCAGAAAAAAAGATTTTCTCAACGGGAATGTTTTAATCCGAAAGTGAGACATCAGGCATGCCGGCGATACGACACAACAGAATATAGCGCTGGGACCGATATAGGAGGTCATTCAGTGCTGAAACGGAAATTGACAATAAAAGGTTTGAAAGGTGTAACAGGAGGAAAACCTCGCAGTTGCACTATATATATATAAAAATTATATCACTAGTCTTTGTTTCGCAGCAACAAGTCAGCAAAGAAATGTTGGATCTTGAACGTAGAGACGCCTCGTTAATGCCTGGAAATCAACTGACCTTGCGGTGCGACCCGCATGTTTTGGCAATTAGGAGTGACCATCATTTGGCAACAGCTGACAGTGACGTCATCACCCGAGAGCGTACGATATCATGTATCAGTCTTGTACTGTTTTATTCTAACCGGATGGCATCCACTCTGACAGGGAACGTTTCAAAGTCTCAATATATATATGACGGCGCCATACCCTCTTTTGTTACCGCATCTTGCACCGATTAATGCCAGCACTCGCTTCTCTCTCAATAGCCCACATTATTCCCACGGGACGAAGCTTTCCATACTCTAATGACACGGTACCATAATCATGGTGTGTGAGAGTACCGTGATCTTAGCGTGGCACCGAATTCACTGCGGTCCCTCACCCCCGACATATTTTAATACCCCAGGTATCAGTATGTTAATAAGTGCTTTACATCCGTGAACTAACCGTACCATGTTTCTGGCATGGTACCATGACGTGCAATCTACGAGGCAGTATGCATCGCCGTGACGCATTGGTAACCCACTGAAAAGCAAATTGACCAAGATCCTGTTGTGGTACCATACCAGTCATTATGGTACTCCCTCTCAACATGGTACTGCATATGTCGGTTTGTAATTATAGCAAAAAAATAATAAAAAAAAAAATCTCTGACACTGTTACCGCTAGAACGTCAGAGGATCAAGTTCTTTACAGGTACTTAGCGCTAGTGGTAGATAATATTATTAACTGTACATAGTGATAGAAGAATGTATTCGTAGGAATCACGAAACTGCACGGGGAGTCCCACTGAGTTGATGTTAGAGTAAAAAAATGCGGCGAAGTTTCTTCGGCGCAATCGAGTTTTCTGTACACCGTAAAATGCTGTATGAGCCGCGGCCCATAAGGCTTTCATTCAAGGCCAGGTGATGGCCTGTCCTATAGTGTTGCCAGACGCACGATCATGGCTAGCTTTACCTTTAAATAAAATCAAAACTACTCAGGCTAGAGGGCTGCAATTTGATATGGTTGATGACTGGAGGGTGGATGATCAACATACCAATTTGCAGCCCTCCAGCCTCGGTAGTTTTTAAGATATGAGGGCGGACGGGCAGACAAAAAGCCACCTCAACAGTCTTATTTCACAGAAAACTAATGAAAAGTAAATTGCAATCAGAACAAACCAATTTACTGACGTCTACAAGAAACCAATGACGTCATCAGTGTAATTCCCCGTGTCCACAGAAAATATAACCTTACGTGAATACGACGAGTTTCAAGAACCTTCCGATGAATGGGCTTTTCTGCAAAGGACAGACGCCGGATGCTGCCGGACAGCATCCTTTGCTCACTATCTGCTCAGAGGGCGTTTCGCAATCGACCTTTCGAGGAGGTACTTCCAAGGTCGAAATTAGCGAGCGCCAGGTCTGAGGCGGCCTCCCTTATCAATACAAGGGCCTGTTATGTAATGACTTCATACATTCTCTCTCTCTCTCTCTCTCTCTCTCTCTCTCTCTCTCTATATATATATATATATATATATATATATATATATACACACACATATATAATATATATATAAAATAATAATAATATATATGCATGTATGTGTGTATAAATATATATATATATATATATATATATATATATATATATATATATATATATATATATATATATATATATATTATATATACAGTATATAATATACATAAAATTCAATCAAAATAAAAGAGACTCATACTTCTACATGATTTACACATTAAGAATCAGCGGTCATTTTCCACCTTCAACTACGCAACCCGAAAAGACATCCACCGGAGGTATCTTAAAACGCAAAGTTCTATGTGCGGAATTTGCCTCGAAACTTATTTCTCACCGGCGACTTCTGGACACAGAATAATAACGAGTAAACTTTAGGGTAATCTTTAAAAAACAATTCTATTAAAACATAAAAAAAAAAAAATAACATAAAAAATCAAATGCTCATACTAGTGTTGTACTATATAGTTTGCGTTCCATGGCTGACCCAGCTTATAAAATGGTTTGGTTTGAATGCTTTCCTTTGCATTTTTACATCTGCGCTTTCCACAGTCTCCCCGTAGCTATACCATACTGCGCCATCTCGCGTGATCCGCAAAATGCTGTCGTTTGGTATTTCGACTAAGCTGTCCCAAGTTCTCGTTGCGAGACAACGGGATGTCGGTCAAATTAACCGAGGTTTTGTTTTCTCTCTCTCCAGCGATGTAACCTCAGATGGTTTGGTCTAGGAAAGCCCCGAGAAGGCTGTAAAGTTTTGTTTACGTTGTGAGAAAAGAAGAAGAAGAAGAAGAATGAGTGTCGATGTAAGTCATCCTATCGCAAAAGCCATGAGTGAACCATAAATAGTAATTTGGTTCTGAAATGTGGCACACATTAACCATAAAAATATTTAGAGCTACGCATTAATACTCGTTAATGTATGTGGTTGGTGAATAATAAACTCATAAAACGATTGAGGCGTGAGGAGTTGGCTGTTCAGTATGCAGAAAAACGATAAATGAAAAATATTGGTGGTGCGGAAAAAATATGAAACCGTTTCGTATGGCCAGTGTTAAACCAAATCGAAATGTTTCGACAGTATAGTGGGCGCATTGCATAATATGATGGACAAATAAAATGGTTATGTGATTGTGCCTAACTTGAATAAATTATCTGGAGTTCCAGCTTCACTAAACGATTTTATTCTTGACAGGACGCCGTAATACCAAATGTACATCATTCGTCTCTTAAGGAAATTTAGTTTATATATATATATGTATACACACACAAACTTGAATATGTCTTGCGATGTTCAAAACCATTTATTTGAATATTTGTAGACACGGATGAAATAAACACCTATAAGTTAAAGAGTGAGTTTTATTTAACGTCCGTCAATCACCCGGGATCAATCCCGCGGCCGTGCCTTGTCTGCGGTCCATCTCGCGCCTCAACTGAGAGCCGAGGGGACTCACAGGCTAAAAAAGGTGAAGATTATTGTTCCAGACTCGGTGACGACGTAAGAGTGCCTCCGTTTACTTACGAGTAGAGGAGTGAATCGAGGTAGATATTCTTAAAAAGTTATACAAATATTAGATTTACTTTTATCGGCACAGGTTGGTTCATTATCCATAAACGCTCGTTCGGAAATGGCTCTACTGAATCGCCGATTTATGCAGCTGGCTTGGCAATGATCTTGGACACCTAATGATCTTCTGTTCGCTCTGCATGCAAAAAATGACAATGGGAATCTTGAATTTTGCATCATTAATTGCATGACAATCTGTACCAAAATATACGATGGTAGAACAAAACTATATATGATATAAACAGGCATGGCAAGTGACTATATATGCATATTTTTTGAGCAATGGGTTGGAAAATTCGTTACCTAAACACTGCAGTGGTGTACATCACATTCCATAAAGTACCTAAACAGTGCAGTGATGTACATCACATTCCATAAAGTACCTAAACAGTGCAATGATGTAACATCACATTCCATAAAGTACCTAAACAGTGCAATGATGTACATCACATTCCATAAAGTACCTAAACAGTGCAGTGATGTAACATCACATTCCATAAAGTACCTAAACAGTGCAGTCATGTAACATCACATTCCATAAAGTACCTAAACAGTGCAGTGATGTAACATCACATTCCATAAAGTACCTAAACAGTGCAGTGATGTAACATCACATTCCATAAAGTACCTAAACAGTGCAGTGATGTAACATCACATTCCATAAAGTACCTAAACAGTGCAGTGATGTAACATCACATTCCATAAAGTACCTAAACAGTGCAGTGATGTATATCACATTCCATAAAGTACCTACATAGTGCAGTAATGTAACATCACATTCCATAAAGTACCTAAACAGTGCAGTGATGTACCATCACATTACATAAAGTACCTAAACACTGCAATGGTGTACATCACATTCCATAAAGTACCCAAACAGTGCATTGATGTAACATCACATTCCATAAAGTACCTAAACAGTGCAGTGATGTAACATCACATTCCATAAAGTACCTAAACAGTGCAGTGATGTAACATCACATTCCATAAAGTACCCAAACAGTGCATTGATGTAACATCACATTCCATAAAGTACCTAAACAGTGCAGTGATGTACATCACATTCCATAAAGTACCTACATAGTGCAGTAATGTAACATCACATTCCATAAAGTACCTAAACAGTGCAGTGATGTAACATCACATTCCATAAAGTACCTAAACAGTGCAGTGATGTACATCACATTCCATAAAGTACCTACATAGTGCAGTAATGTAACATCACATTCCATAAAGTACCTAAACAGTGCAGTGATGTAACATCACATTCCATAAAGTACCTAAATAGTGCAGTGATGTAACATCACATTCCATAAAGTACCTAAACAGTGCAGTGATGTAACATCACATTCCATAAAGTACCTAAATAGTGCAGTGATGTAACATCACATTCCATAAAAGTACCTAAATAGTGCAGCGATGTAACATCACATTCCATAAAGTACCTAAACAGTGCAGTGATGTAACATCACATTCCATAAAGTACCTAAACAGTGCAGTGATGTACATCACATTCCATAAAGTACCTACATCCATAAAGTACTAAAACAAGTGCAGTAATGTAACATCACATTCCATAAAGTACCTAAACAGTGCAGTGATGTACATCACATTCCATAAAGTACCTACATAGTGCAGTAATGTAACATCACATTCCATAAAGTACCTAAACAGTGCAGTGATGTACATCACATTCCATAAAGTACCTAAACAGTGCAGTGATGTACATCACATTCCATAAAGTACCTACATAGTGCAGTGATGTACATCACATTCCATAAAGTACCTACATAGTGCAGTGATGTAACATCACATTCCATAAAGTACCTAAATAGTGCAGTGATGTAACATCACATTCCATAAAGTACCTAAACAGTGCAGTGATGTAACATCACATTCCATAAAGTACCTAAATAGTGCAGTGATGTAACATCACATTCCATAAAGTACCTAAACAGTGCAGTGATGTAACATCACATTCCATAAAGTACCTAAATAGTGCAGTGATGTAACATCACATTCCATAAAGTACCTAAATAGTGCAGTGATGTAACATCACATTCCATAAAGTACCTAAACAGTGCAGTGATGTAACATCACATTCCATAAAGTACCTAAACAGTGCAGTGATGTACATCCCATTCCATAAAGTACCTACATAGTGCAGTAATGTAACATCACATTCCATAAAGTACCTAAACAGTGCAGTGATGTAACATCACATTCCATAAAGTACCTAAATAGTGCAGTGATGTAACATCACATTCCATAAAGTACTTAAACAGTGCAGTGATGTACATCACATTCCATAAAGTACCTAAAAAGTGCAGTGATGTAACATCACATTCCATAAAGTACCTAAATAGTGCAGTGATGTAACATCACATTCCATAAAGTACCTAAACAGTGCAGTGATGTACCATCACATTACATAAAGTACCTAAACACTGCAATGGTGTACATCACATTCCATAAAGTACCCAAACAGTGCATTGATGTAACATCACATTCCATAAAGTACCTAAACAGTGCAGTGATGTACATCACATTCCATAAAGTACCTAAACAGTGCAGTGATGTACATCACATTCCATAAAGTACTTAAATAGTGCAGTAATGTAACATCACATTCCATAAAGTACCTAAACAGTGCAGTGATGTAACATCACATTCCATCAAGTACCTAAACACTGCAGTGATGTAACATCACATTCCATAAAGTACCTAACCAGTGCATTGATGTAACACCACATTCCATAAAGTGCCACAGGAATGGAAGTGAAAAGCGCAACTCATACGCACTGTGGTCGTGATTTTAAACTAATTAATGCAAATTTCACCAAGAGTAATATAGTACTTTAGAAGATAAACGCTCGCTCGGCCATTTCTCTGACGGGTGAAACGTCAGTCATCCAACCGGCCTGACAATCCTTAAACTGGATTGCAAGCATCACTGTAACTCCCACATCCGAAAATATCAATCTTCTGAGTTTCTCTGGGGGTGCTTGAGCTGCAGAATAAAACATTCCGCAAATTATTATTATTATTATTATTATTATTATTATTATTATTATTATTATTATTATTATTAAGAAGAAGAAGAAGAATATGAAACCTATTCACATGGAGCAAGCCCACCAAAGGGGCCACTGACTTGAAATTCAAGCTTCCAACGAATATTTAGGTGTTCATTAGGCAGAAGTAAGAGGAGGCAAAGGGAAATGCAGAAAGAAGAGATCTCACATTAAAAAAGAAAAATAAATTAATACATAATAAATTAATAAACAGATAAAAATATATTAAAATGCAGGAGAACAGTACTTCAGTGTACTTCAGAGTCACCAGTCTACTATAGATGAACACTTGTGCCATTTTTCCTTCTACAATAAGTACTGTAGGTGGATTTGGTGTGCATGCCCAATCCGAATTTTTCAAAATGTCCCACAACCCGAATTTTTCGCTGTCCATTTCTGTCAATAAAAAAAAAGGCTTAGTAGTCACCTCATATCACAATGAGGGAATCTTTAGTATTACTATACGGTAACGCTGTTTTTCTTACCTAACTGTGGTACCGCTAGAAACGAAAAAGCCTGTTTGAGGCCCCTTGAAATATAAAAATATCCGGTGATTCCAAAAGCACTTTTGGAACTTCATTTAAAACATTGCAAACTCTCAGAGCCGATGATGTCAGCCCTGGAGTGAATTTGTATGATTTTCGTTAGTTTGGTTGAGTGCATGTTTTCATCGTATACAACAACATAATCATCAGAGCCATTGTCTTATATTTGGACAAATCAACATAAAATTTTCGGATCTTTCCTAGATAGTGACTCCCAAGGGTTTTCAGGGGTCGTTATCTAGGACTAATATTTCTTGGAGGTCATTGTCTTTATGATAACTGGTCTTTTGTTTGTGTTCTTACTGTCATACCCAACGGGCTTGTACTAAACACGCCGCAGAGGTGGATACTCCATACCGGGTTAAAATCCTTGGGGGTCACTATCTAGAAAATATCCAAATTTTTTTTCCTACATTAACATCCATAACAACACTTTATGGAAGATCTTCTTTTGCTAAGGGTTATAATCTCAGGATTGTGACTGGTTTGAGCTGGGGACCCGACGGATAATCAGTGTTCAGGTTGTATTACTTGCTCGGCCTCAGCAACAGCAAGCAGTAAGGAGAGAAGGGTGTTTATTACGCAGCTCCTAGATTATATAGCAAGCGTCCTCTTGAGCTGAGGCAGTTTGAGGACCTGTAGTCTTTCAAAACAAACTTGAAACTTTTTTGTTTATCACCACCAAACTGGTGGTCCCTGACATTCAAATATGCCGTTCAGTTTGCCAATCCAAACTTCGTAAGTAAGATGCCGTTCTTGCTGTGCGTTTCAGAATGTGCTCTCTGGAGTCAAAATAACGCTCGATGAAAGTCTCTATGTTATCTGTTGTGACCATGATACAGACCTTAAAAGAAAGAAGCCTGGGTTACAGTAGTGTTACATGACTAAACGTTTTTCTCACAAACTTTACGGGATCTTTCCTAGGTAGTGACCCCTAAGGGTTTTAACCAGGTATGTATCCACCTCTGCGGCGTGTTTAGAGCAAGGTCATTTGGGATGAGGGCAAAAACATAAATAAAAGACTGTAAATGTCATATAGATAATGACCCCAAGAAATATTAGTCCTAGATAAAGACCCCGAAAACCCTTGGGGGTGATTATCTAGGAAAGATCCCCTTGAAGATTCTTGGTGAATGAAACCCCTAACCTGTTCCGATAAGACAGGTGGAAAACCTGGAGTTCTTGTTATCCAGACGGAAAATCATTCCTTACAATAATATTTACGCTAATGAATCAGTCTCCGCAGATGGAGCAAGGTGTCCTTTCAGACACGATGACAGTATATGATCAGCTAAATCACTCTACAAAACATCCTTATTTACTGTAGAACTGGCAGCTACAGCCCAAACTTTGGACTTTGCACATAATAATTTATTCGGATTCCTTAGGTGGTTTGGAATTACTAAAAAAAAAAAAATGTATCGCATCATCTCCTTCAAAAGGTTCAAAATGGACTTATATATTTATTTGCTGCGTTTAGTCTATAATTTTTTTAATTTTCTGGAT
Source organism: Macrobrachium rosenbergii (assembly GCF_040412425.1). Lineage (NCBI taxonomy): Eukaryota > Metazoa > Arthropoda > Malacostraca > Decapoda > Palaemonidae > Macrobrachium > Macrobrachium rosenbergii. Next base: position 48,923,364 of record NC_089766.1, read on the forward strand.
CTCTGCACACGCTGGGATCCTCGGAAATGACGAGACGGACAAGGAGCGCCCACATTTACGCAGTCTGAAGAAATCACAAGAAGGTTTCCCACTGTGATAGCGAACAAACTATATGCCTTTATATTTCTAAATAGAGGTAGAGAGACGATCTTCCAATTCCCTTGTCCATAAAGCAGATAAAAGCATTTGAAGTACTATGAAACAGGCAGAAAAAATGTTAATTTTAATAACACTTCGAACTGGGCAGTGCACTCGCGCGTGTCTCGTTGTAATACAGTTCAATGGTCCACCGAAGATCTTTTAATTAAGAGGCAAATAACTCCATGGCCAGTGAGTGACTGATATTCTGTTGGTGGTGATGGTATTTATGGCCGCATCATTATTAAAAATAACTAAATTTTCCATTGTGAGTTTGGATATCGCATTCACCGTTTATATTTGCAATTTCCCTGTTTTTTTTAATAAGTCGCTAAGTCGCCTCGTCCACAGTGCCTGAACTGCAGCCCCATAGCTTTACAATGCATCCGATAATACATAATTCAATTGTAATCTATTACAATGGTAATCTATTAATTTATTAATTTATTTTTTTCTTTTTAATAAACGAGATCTAATCTTTCTGCATTTTCCTTTACCTCCTCTTACTTCATCCTAATGAACACCATAATATTCTTTGGAAGCTTGAATTTCAGGTCAATGGCCCTATGGGCTTGTTCCATATGAATAGGGTTCATCTTCTGAATAATAATAATAATTACAAATAAACCTTACGAATACCATAACATTACTCATACTTTTTCGATGGGCGAAATAATCTAGCAAAATAGTGAGCAACAAAATTTAGTACCGTATGTGTAGAAAGTTAAAGGAACACGTTTTAAAAGATAAGAAATCAAATCACGTTACCTGGGTTTGGTTCGAATACCGTACTGGAAATATTCTGTGGAATTCTATTCCATTCAGTACAGCATTTGAAACTCTTGTAAAAGCTGTTCAAAACGTCATACGACTCCGAACACGGGTTCAGCGAGTATAAATAGTTTGGTCTGTAAGTATAAAAAGGTATAATGCCGCCTTAAAAGCATAAACTATATGAGCATTCCATGCGCTATGACGACTATAAGGCGCTGACTGTGAATAAATGCTTTAGTCTTGCATCTCATTGTTGTCGTTTTCTTTCATTCCTATTTCGTAAAATCCTTGAAGGTAGACTTTAGTATATTTGGCGGTGATACCCTTCGATACATAAAGCATTCGTTTATAGTTAAATTCATCTTCTCAGATTAGCAATTTCACATTTCCCTGTTCACATCAGTTACTTCTTTAACATTTGCCAATCAGGCACACCGAATTACGTAAGACACTAAATGATAATAATAATAATAATAGTAACAATAATAATAATAATAATAATAATAATAATAATAATAATAAAACGTAGGTCACTAAACAGAAATAATAATAATAATATTAATAATAAATAATAATAATAATAATAAAACGTAGGACACTAATAATAATAATAATAATAATAATAATAATAATAATAATAATAATAATAATAATAAAAGTGTTAAATTTAGGTATAAGGTCTAAATAATCTCTGTTTATCATCACTTGTTTCATAAATCGGTGGCTTCAGTTCGCTGTTAATTAAAATGAACTCCTCAAAACCCAGGTTTATGTATTAATGAACTAAGAACTCCTTGTGTGAGGAGACCAGATTAATTTTGTTAATAAATAATAAAAATAAGTCTTTCCAGAGACTCATAATTAGCTTAACTGAAGGTCAAGTACATAAAGTCCTGTATAAAATCACTTATTTGTTTGGTAATTCTAAGTAAGAGCTCCGTGCGAAGATGGTTATTAAAGAATTTTATTTTCGACTGAGCATTATAGAACAAGTTAAAAATATCCGTCGAAGTTTCTTCGGCGCAATCGAGTTTTCGGTGCATCGTATAATCAAGGCCACCGAAAACAGATCTGTCTTTCGGTGGTCTCGGTATAATGCTGTATGAGCCGCGGCCCATGAAACTTTATCTACGGCCTAGCCTCTATCGTTGCCAGAAGCTCGATTATGGCTAACTACAACCTTAAATAAAATAAAAACTACTGAGGAGGCTAGAGGGCTGCAATTTGGTATGTTTGATGACTGGAGGGTGGATGATCAACATACCAATTTACAGCCCTCTAGCCTCAGCAGTTTTTAAGATCTGAAGGCGGACAGAAAAAATGCGTTCGGATAAACAAAGCCGGCCCAATAGTTTTCTTTTACAGAAAACTTAAAACTAAGTCTCTCCAAGGACTCATAATTAGCTTAACAGAAAGTCAAGTACATAAAGTCATATAAAATCATTTGTTTGTCTGGTAATTCTAAGAAAGAGCTCCGTACGGAGATGATTTTTAAAGATTTTTATTTTTTGTGGACTGAGCAATGTACAAAAAGGTGTATATGATGCATTACAGGTGAGATTATCTGAGAAATATTCAGAGATGATGAGAAATTTACCTACTTTTGTTCATGTTCTTACGTCCATCTCCGAGGACTGAATTTCTTGCTATCTCTGCATATTTCTCAGATTATCTCATCTGTACTGCATTGTATGCATCTTTTTCTATATTTTTCAATCAAAAAATATCATAAACATAAACAATATCTCCGTGCGGATCTCTTCCTTAGAAGTACAATCCTTTTTACACGCCACTTGAGGATTAAATTGAGAGCAACTATCAGTTCGCCATATTTCGACCTTTTCTGTGAAGTGTCTACATCTAATTGCGTCACAACTACCAAGTTTCAGCCTCCGCCCCCCCAATGAAAGATAAAAAAAAAAAACAAGACCTATTACTAGAATGAAATATATTATTATTTTTCAGGCAACTGTTAATCACATGGTACAGTCAAGAGTATGGCTTTTAACGTCCTGTATTTTGGCAAATAGAAGCATCAAGCCATAAAAACTTTAAAACTCCAAACTTGTCTTACCTGAGAGGTTGCACTCTACCAATTCACAATAAAACCTAGAATCTATACCCTGCAACTGAAATCCAATTACGAAGTATGAACAGCACTTTATGAAAATAAATAATTACATACCTTGCGTGACGAAGAGTTTTCCCCATATATATGTATGTATGTATGTATGTATGTATGTATATATGTATATATATATATATATATATATATATATATATATATATATATACTGTATAGACAATGTGTACATATCTATGTATATATGTATATATAATTGTTTATATATATACACGTATAAGTATGCATATGTATACAGTGTATATATATACTTACATAGCAGGCTCTACCACGGCCCTTAGTTCGTTAGCTATCTGTTTACGTGTAATCTGAGCGCCATATTTAGTACCAGCCCCTTTTGAGGCGTACGAAAAATATGACCAAAAGACGATAATGATCACAAAACTTGGACTAAACAAGAGGCAAACTTAAACAAAAACATAAACAAAAGGCAGTAAACATTCCATCTACGTAATGCATACACAGAAAAATTTAATGTATGGAAAGAAACTACTACTACAAAATAACATCATATTGACAGACGCGTGCAAGGAATGTATCTCAACAATAAAACCGAAGTCTCCCTTCAAAAGCCTGTTAGTAATCATACGAAAGAAAACGGTTCTTTTTTATGGTAAACTATAACGTTTTACTGATACACTAATCCTCTTCGATGGTAGCAGAAGAACGTGTGGAAGTTTATTTCCTTTCACATATACTAAACGAGAAAAACTCGGGCACAAATGTTCATATAACACTCATTCATTTCGTATCTCTTTACTCCATTTTACAAGTTGTAAAGTGAGAAAAAATTATGAACATCAGCTAAAACAAACTGCAAAAAATCATGTCTTTGAAAGATCAGCTTTCTCAAAATCTTGAACTTTCGACCTGAATCACTTGTCTTTCATCCTAGTGTGTGTGTGTGTGTGTGTGTGTGTGTGTGTGTGTGTGTGTGTGTGTGTGTGTGTGTGTGAGAGAGAGAGAGAGAGAGAGAGAGAGAGAGAGAGAGAGAGAGAGAGAGAGAGAGAGAGAGAGAGAGAGAGAGAGAGAGAGAGAGAGAGAGAGCACGCAAAAAAAAATAATAATCACCTCTCTACAAAGACGACCTATGAAAACAAACATCCTAAGGTAACTTTTCGGTGGAGAGAACTGCTGTATTTGCCATGAAGGAGTACTGTCCCAAAAGTTAAAGACACAACAGAATAGAAGAATATAGAGCTTAGGCCAAAGGTCAAACGCTGGGAACTATGAGGTCATTCAGCGCTGAAACTGGAATTGAGAGTGAAAAAGTGTGAAAGGTGTGACAGGAGGAAAACCTCGCAGTTGCACTATGAATCAATTATTAGAAGGTGGAAAGTAAGAAGAAAGGCAGATATTATGAATGGAGGTAAAGTAATACGAATGAAAGGGACGCAGCAAAGAGAGAGAGAGAGAGAGAGAGAGAGAGAGAGAGAGAGAGAGAGAGAGAGAGAGAGAGAGAGAGAGAGAGAGAGAGAGAGAGAGAGATGGCGGGGAGACCACTTATAATGATAGCTGAATGGGTAAGTCGCTGTCACCTCCGTATCCAAGCCAAAAGAGGTATACGATGATATTCGGATTCTGGTCAGGGCAGATGCACTCGCCATATATAACTCCCTCTGGGTGTCAGCTATTCCAAAGTTAAAAGGATCAGATTTTAGTCGTATTTCTGACTTAACGTTTGACTGTACAAAAATATAGTATGAATTCCTGTTAAATGAATCATATATATGTATGTGTGTGTGTGTTTGACCAATTCTTTCAGTTGTAACAAACTCTGGTCCATCCTTGCACTAAAATTAAGCTGTTGACAACTTCTGCGTTATCTTCACATTTCTTAGCTTTTTAATTCTTCTTACCCCACATCTGTTCCGGCAGTTTCAACCTTTTCTCTCTCACTGACCTTCAGTATCCACACTTCACTACCATAGAGGAGAGCTGCCTCAACAATCCCTTCACGCATTCCCAAGTTGCCTTCCCCACATGCTCTTAGTCATACCCTTCTACTCTCCCTTCTTCACCTCCACTGTGAATCACCCCTTCACTCATCCATTATTCGAAATACATTTATGAATCCATCGCTTCCATATGCATACCATCCATTTTAACGCTTACTACTCTTTAATCTATCTTATGTTCCTAAAATTATCCTAAAATATACCTTCCTAAGTATAAAATATAATGTTAATCCCTATAATTCTTATATTTTCCTCTATCACGATAATCATTCCCTCACCTCTTAATGTGCGAACTTTTCCTCACCCAGGCATACCTTCCTAGACATGGTCAGCCGTTCAGTCACACTATCAGCACACATACCTCAGCATCTTGCACCTTGGTCTCTCTCTCCATTCTCAGACCACTGAACTGCCTTATTTTCATCCTCAGAAATCAACCAGATTCGCTGAACAGCAGAAACACCAATATGCAGTAAATGTTTTGCCTCGCTGTCGAACTTCTCAGTTCTAGAGGTCCTTGATTCCTCACACCGTTGGACTGTGGAACAGCCTCCCTACTAAGGATGTCGTGCAGTTGGAACTTCAGAAGTTCAAGCAAAGATGCAATGCATCACTACCCTAATACTATCCTCCGTGCATTCTAAAAACTATTTCAACTATTATTAATTTACTAATTTATTTATTTTTTCTTTTTTGATAAGTGAGATCTCTTCTAAATGTATTTCCCTTTACTTCCTCTTACTTCTTCCTAATGAACACCATATTCTTTGGAAGTTTGAATTCCAAGTGAATGGTCCCTTTGGTGGGCTTGTTACATATGAATAGGTTTCATCTACTGAACAATAATAATTTCCAAGACCTTTCTCAAATATATACTAACCATTTCAATTCTGACATCATTCAATCGACTTATATCTCCCGCTTTCAGAAAATATTCAAAATGCTAACTGCATCGAACAAGACCTGCATTTACTCTAGTTTTCATCATCTCCATTTGATACCATTTTTTTATCGGAATCCATTGTTCGTTACCCTTTCTACCAATCGTTTTTTATTCTTTTTTGCTCTTCATGAAGTTCTCGCTCACCTTCTACCCTCTGTTATCATTTGTTTCCCTTTTCTCTCTCTTGGACCTCAAATAATTCGAAACTGATAAAGATATATGTATATATATGCATATACATATATATATATATAGTATATATCTACATATATACATAATATATATATACAACAACAAAAACAGCAACATTAAAAGGGCTAAGTAAGCCGCCTTGTCTTCCGTCTTTGGCGCCTAAGCATCGTTCGTATATCAACGAACGTCACACTTATGACATATTGACACATACGCTCGCAATGGCATTACACCAAGAGGACCTTTAAAGTGCATTCATTTGACATATAATGCGATAAATCAATTAATGACTCTAACTGACATTACTGTCCACTGGTTAAAAGGATATTCAAAACTATGATGCAATCTTGATTTTATTGGTTTGGTTTTTCTCAGAGATTCATAATTCATTATTCATATTTTTAATTCATGACTTATTCATTTTTTCCCTTCCCATCAGTTAATCTACTATGGCAAACTTCAGGAAATTCTCGTAAATTTCTCCTGCATACATATCACGAAATATACATGTAAATTTACTCCAAGATAGATGTGAATGCATGTACTACAGTGCCTAGTGTATAATTATATACATACATACATACATACATACATATATATATATATATATATATATATATATATATATATATATATATATATATATATATATATATATATATATATATATAGGCTACACACACACACATATATATACATATAAACAAATGTTTATGGCTTTATGTCAATCAACATTTTCAAGTTTCATCATAAAAGTAGAACTTAAATAATAAGCAACATGAATGATAATGTGTGTCTGAATCAACATTCTCGAGTTTCATCATAAAAACTTGAACTATAATGATAAGACATTTCGTCTAAATGTCACAGGTTTGGTAACTAAACATCGGATCTTCAATACCATTCTTTTAAGTGTAACCTGCTCCTATGTAAAAAAAAGAAAAAAAGAAAATAGCTTGTTTCTGAAACGAAACTCTAAGACGACGTTCTTAATTCAGAGATCGATATGCACTACCCTAATTATTCTCCTTGCACTTCAACATATTTTTATCTATTTATTAATTTATTTCTCATTTTTAATAAGTGGGATCTCTTCTTTCTGTATTTCCCTTTACCTTCTCTTACTTCCTAATGACACCATATTCTTTGGAAGCTTGAATTTCAAGTCAATGGTCCCTTTGGTGGGCTTGTTCCTTGTGAATAGGGTTCATCTTCTGAATAATAATAATAATAATACTTTTATATAACGTACCAGTATCATACACGTGTTTTGCATCTCTTTTTCCCAAGGAGAAAGCACCATTTCCTATGAAAAGCCCGAAGACTTTGCAATGTTCTGCTACGACATTCTATGGAATTCAGATGCTAAAATAAGGTGAATATGGAAATAGCGTTGGCTCTTGACTGGAAAGAGACGTACCGGTCGATCTCTGGGAGTTTTTTTTCTGTCAGTTTTAAAACTACAATTTGAGGGAATTCATGACTGGCTGATGGCATGGAAGGATATGAAAACCAAAATAATGACATGAATATGCCAAAGAGTGAATCATGATGATGTTCTCTGAGAACAACACGATATACATATCAGATCAGCCATTCCAACTCAATTATAACCGAGAGACGTATATATCGACCGCATAAAAAGTAAGGTGTTCCAGATCGAATTTGGAAAGAGTTGTGAGGAGGGTGAGAGAACTGTGCTTTTTGGTCTAGATAATACCAAGGTCCTCAGAATATATTTGAAGGACACTTCACAAAACTTAAAATGATCGTAATAATGTTTTACACTGGTGTCGACTGCGTCGTCGACTGTGTCCTAATTTTTCGAAATGTTGTTTGTGGTTATCATCGACCCTACATGGCAGATGCACAGAAAGATGAGGATTCTGTTTGTGCTTATCATTCTAGCCAAGGTAACTTGATTTAGACAGTTTAAGTTAAAATAACTTGATTTTAGACACAGTTTACGTAATGTGGAAATGTAAGGTCTACCGAAAATAATACTGACCGGTGTATTTAGTGCTCCACAGGGTAGAAACAATTCTGTTTGTGTGTGTGTATGTGTGTGTGTGTGTGTGTGTGTGTGTGTGTGTATCTTCACAAACAACGCGACTGTCAGCCTTGAAAACGACGTAGTACTTGGGGACAGAAAAACCATTTCTAATTGTAGTTATTTGTTTTCTCTTACTGCTAAATAGTTACTATCTGGAGTGGGTCAGGATTGTACTCAGTGAGTCATGAGTTTGACTGAAGGAAAGCAAGTATTCATTGATAGGCCAATTAATTAGTGAACAGCACACAGCTTTCAGTATCCTAATAACGACAAAATGCTTCGGGCATTTTTCTCTTACAATGTGGGAACAAATAATTGCTACGCAATTTTTTTTATAACAGATAATTAGGTTTTAAAATACTGAATATTAGATTCTGTTTTTTTAATCTCCATAAAGCTCTGTTTTGACACAGAAATTCTACTAATGTCCTTGCCAAGCGCCAACGTGATTTATGGAGCAGTTTTACGGAAGCATTCAGCACTTTAACCTTATTTTCATTCGTCTAAACGTTCCTTCATCTATATCTGATTTTCTTCTTTTTAACATATGAGGTCTATCTGGCTTGTTCCGTATGAATATATGGAATGGACTGGAATAAAGAATTAGGCCAAAGGCCAAGCGCTGGGACCTAAGAGTTCATTCAGCGCTAAAGTGAAATTGACAGTAAGAAGGTCTGAAAGGTGTAACAAGAGGAAAACCTCAAAGCAGTTCCACTAGGGAACAATTTTTAGAGAGGGTGGAAAGTCAAATGGAAGAAAGAGAATATGAATGGAGGTACAGTAAAAGGAATGAAAGGGGTTGCAGGTAGGGGCTGAAGGGACGCTTCAAAGACCCTTAAGTAATGCCTACAGTGCACCGCAAGAGGTGCGCTGACGGCACTATTCCCCCTTACGGGGTATACTAATATATAGCCTGAATATTGTAATATAAAAATAAAAATCCAATATGCCAGTGAAAGGCATTTCCAGCTCTAGGTCTCCTGTCGTCTGTTAACAGCACAATCATGCTGTTAATTTTGTTGTTAATAAAGATAGTCATCCCGAAAATCTTAAGAAATGGTATAAATCTTGTCCTTAACAAAATGAACAATGAAAACCTTCAACCTAGCATAGGCCCACTCCAGTCATTTCTGTGAAAACGCCATGAAATTCGAGGACCCTGATAACGCCGTCACTGTCGACAGTGACTCACAAACCTCAGTTTTCGTGCTAATCTGGGATAACAGCGAAACGCCACCTCCCGATTTAACGGGCTGCTCTATGAACAAGAACCCGTGCTGGATAAAGTCAGCTCAATCGGCAACAACAAACACCATCTCACGCCGTTGAAGCTCTGTCCTGAATTCACCGCTGCTGTCATCACTCTATAGGTTGGGAGAGTGGGTGAGGATTCCCGGCCCCCTACAAAAAAAAAAAAACGCCCCCACCACCATTTTGATGGTATGCATTTGACATACTGTAATGAATCCTCAGGTCCGGTTTTCTTCCCAGCTCTGCGTCAGATGCAACACAACAGTCGATTAACAACAAGGTACATGATTTACTGCTCAAGCCAACCTGTGGTACAGAGGGACTTTGGTAACACATTCGCACGGGGGGTGGGCTTAAAAATGATTTCTTATCCATTATTATTATTATTATTATTATTTATTATTATTATTATTATTATTATTATTATTCAGAAGATGAAGAACCCTATTCATACGGAACAATTCCATCAAGGGGTCCACTGACTTGAAATTCAAGCTTCCAAAGAATATTATGGTGTTCATTAGGAAGAAGTAAGAGGAGGTAAAAAGAAATACAGAAAGAAGAGATCTCGCTTATTAAAAAAAGAAAAATAAATTAAATTAATCAATTAATAAACAGAGAAAAATGCATTAAAATCGAAGGAGAACAGTACGACTAAGTGAAATTTCAACACGAAATCACATGATAAAATGACCAGTGCTATTAGTGAATGTGTTAATCAGCATTGTTGAACCTCACAAGGTGAATGATCATTTCAGAAAGCGATTGCTATAAATTTTGTGCCAAAATCAGCGCTTGAAGGGGTCGAAAGATGAATGAAAAAAAAAAATAATCAAAACAATTTATTTCTATAAATGTAAGACATAAAAATGTGACTTTTCCTTCATAATTATTTTGTGTACAAATAATATACGATGTGCCCGCATTATTTCATAAGCAATTATGCACACACAAGGTATGATAAACGTCTACAGTACTCAACAAAACATTTTTAGACTTTTTTACGTAAAATTAGTTATATATAAATTATATTAAGAAATATTAAAAAAGAAGAAACCTAATTTAAGAAGATGCTTTCGACAATCCTCATCCAATACAGATTATAGATGGAATTGCATGTTTCACCGAATCTCGCTCTCTCTCTCACTCTCTCAGCGCATTATTTACTAATCAAACAGTCCGAAGAATGCATAGCAGTACTTGAAGTACATGACCAGGAAAAACAAGGAATCTAAACAGACGTGTTTTCGGGACTTGGCTCGCTGGCCAGCGTACGAGACAAACTGCCGTGTTTATTTGCACACTAATATGACTGAGGGTTTAGCCTGAGTGTACTTACGACCAGGCCTTCGAGTGGAGATAAGTGTCAGACTGACAAACAGACAGTGCGTCAAATCATATTGTGGACGGTATGAGAAGAGAAAGTGTGTGTGTGTGTGTGTGTGTGTGTGTGTGTGTGTGTGTGTGTGTGTGTGTGTGTAGTGTGAGTGTGAGTGTGTGTATGTGTGTGTGTCTTGTAAAGGATCACCAAAACAATACGATGATTTTTAGCGACAAATACAAAACAATTAAAATATACGCGTAAGGTTTTTTTCGGCGCAATCGAGTTTTCTGAACATCGTATAATCAAGGCCACCGAAAATGGATCTATCCTTTTGTGGTCTCGATATAATGCTGTATGAGCCGCGGCCCATGAGACTTTAACCACGGCCTGGTGGTGGCCTATGCTATATCGTTGCCAGAAGCACGATTATGGCTAACTTTAACCTTAAATAAAATAAAAACTACTGAGGCTAGAGGGCTGCAGTTTGGTATGTTTGATGATTGGAGGGTGGATGATCAACATACCAATTTGCAGCCCTCTAGCCTCAGTAGTTTTCAAGATCTGAGGGCGGACAGAAAAAGTGCGGACGGACAGACAAAGCCGGCACAATAGTTTTCTTTTCAGAAAACTAAAAGTTGAAGAAGTAGACCAAAAAATAAATAAATAAATAAATGGAAATCGTAACTATGACCAAATTATCGAAAGCGTGTAGCCTAACACACACAAAAAAAAAAAACTTTCACTACGCACAAGTTCTATCCCGTTACTTATCAATGTGTGTTTGACGTCAGCGTTTCTGAAGGAAAGATAGTGACCTCTGAATATCAAATTACATTTGTTCTCGATATATATCTCTCTGTAAATATCACATTTCAACGTGAATTTCCTAATTTGCCCATATAGGATATAAAGGGAAGCTTGCATCGAATTCTGTCGATTTATTTAAACAACCTTTTTTTAAATATTTACTGAGATTATATATGTGTATATATGTAATATAAATATATATATATATATACATACATATATATATAATTATAGTACGGATCGACGACTTTAAGTAACGGTAATATTCCCAAAGTAGAGCGAACTGGATTCTAAACGACATTTGTAGCTTAATGTTTGTGAATATAAAAAAGTCACGGTGTATGTGATGTACAGAATAAATATATAGTGTACAGTATATATATACTGCATATAAATCATATGTGTATACAAATGATATATAAGTAAAAACATAATGGAATAATTATTGATTTCGCAAGACCTAGTAACTGCAACCATAATTACAAGATAGGGCAAACAATTGCCCGTTAAATGCATTGCCCTTTTACTTTCTTATATACGGTTACGCAACCACTATTGCTGTTTCTATAATTTAAAAATTACTCATTCACTTCTGTCAGTAAAGGTCATCATTCCCCTACAAGATCTTTTAGTTATCGACTCCACAGCAGTATGAAGTAATACTGCTCTTGCCAAGTAAATTAAATTTTGTTCCTATTCGAATCAGAGATTTTTCCCATTCACAACTGATCCCTGGTCCCCTTCTCCTGCCGAAAGCAAGCAGGTTTGCTGAACAGCAGAAGCACCAATATGCAGTCAATGTTTAGCCTCGCCGTCGAACTTCTCCACCAAAGTTCCAGAGGTCCTTTAATCCTCCTCACACCGCTGGACTCTGGAACAGCCTCCCTTCTGAGGATGTCGTGCGGTTGGAACTTCTTCTTCTTCTTCAGAAGTTCAAGCGAAGATGCAATGCATTACTTCCTAATGCTATTTTCCTTGCATTATAAGTTTTATCTATTTGTTAATTCGTTAATTTATATTTTCTTTTTAATAAGTGAGATCTCTTCTTTCTGTATTTCCCCTTACCTTCTCTTACTTCCTAAAGTGTACCATATTCTTCGCAAGATTTTATTCCAAGTCAATGGTCCTGTGGGTGGGATTGTTCTATATGAATAGGCTTCATCTTCTGAATAATAATAATAATAATAATAATAATAATAATAATAATAATAATAATAATAATAATAATAATACTCTCCGGAATTGACTTTTAAGAACCTCCACAATAGGAAAAGTTATTCTCCAGCTCAAAAAAAGAAAACGTATAAAATGGATAACGTTCACCATTTGTTTTCATGTTTTGAGTCTCGGATTTTATCGTCGCTGGTCAGGAGGTTTCCATCGATTCAAAATAGTTTAAATTACCATTAATGAAAAATTTCTTTCAGCGACTGTCCATAAACCACGAAGGTGTAGCTACTGGAAAAGCAGCGACAACATTCTAAAATGTTCTCTGGTTACTGCTATTCTATTCCTTCAATGACTTAGACTGTGACGATGTATAGCATAAGAATCTGAAACGCAACATGGCTACGAGTTTCGTAGCGTCGCCTACGTCACGGCAACGGAAATGCCTGACTGTCACCGGGTCAGATTTTTCCCAGTATGTTAATGTGCATTACACTCTAAAAAAAAAAAATCATACATTACTAACCTTTTCTACAAGAGTTCTTTTAGCAACTTTCGTAATGATCACTGACAATAACAGCCAAGCTTCAACTGTTCGAATTTCTGCAACATCGTAAGTGTTCTCCGGGTAATGACCATTGCTACCCTAATGCCATTCTCCTTGCATTTTAATACATTTTTGTCTTTTTATTAATTTATTAATTTATTTTTTTCTTTTTAATAAGCGAGATCTTTTCTTTCTGTATTTCTCTTTACCTTCTCTTACTTCCTAATGAACACCTTAATATTCTTTGGAAGCTTCAATTTTAAGTCAGTGGCCCCTTTGGTGGGCTTGTTCCATATGAATAGGGTTCATCTTCTGAATAATAATAATAATAATAATAATAATAATAATAATAATAATAATAATAATAATAATAATAACAGTTCTACGGTAAATTTTAAAAGAGGAAGCACATAAATTTTCTGAGTGTAAACTCTGGCACGTTACATGTTGAATGAATGCACCGAAAAAAAAATGTGACGCATAGTTCTTCAGGTTTCACTTGGAACTGAAAATTCAAAATTGTGTTCTACCAGCTTGTCTGCTGAAAATCTAATTGGCAATAAGTCTAGAAACTGATCAGGACCGCGTACGATGTTACAGGTGGCAAACGTAGTTGAAACACAACAGTTTGCTGTACAAATGTGAGAATTTGCTAGACAACTTAACATAATGCAGCCTCTCTCTCACTGACTGCCAATACAAATGACCGGAAAAAAGGGGGCATGACTTAAAATTCAAGAAAAGATATATGCACAGACGGGGCTGTACTCGATATCCGGAAATGTGGCCCATATTCATAGTTGTGCTTGCTCTCTCTCTCTCTCTCTCTCTCTCTCTCTCTCTCTCTCAGAAAACGTCTTGTACAATGAGAAAGGAGCACAAATAAGGTTTACAACAGAAGGCTTGCGAATAAAGGAAGAAGTATATATAAGAAGATGATAAATTTTTTTTAATGGAGGGCAAAACTTCCTAGAAATTCGATAGCGCTACGCCATTTAGATGGACACAACTGCAGGGAGTACTATAAAACACATGATTGTACTGTACATTGTGTAAAATGCTATGCAAAAAAGATGCCAAGTTTACAAAGCTGAAAGGAAATTTTGCACGGAAATAGAAACCGTATTCTTAAACAATACCGAATAAATCCGAAAGTGTTCTACAGCCAATACCACGACATGAAAAAAAGGAGTTATTAATATTTTAAGTTCTTATCAGACTATATGAGACAACAAAAGTCTTGGAAATCGATTTTTAATGGCAGTGTCACTAGACGTTTTGTATTAGTGTCAGCTTATCGAAGAACCTTTTCTCGGAAAGCTCACTACATCGACTTTGCCTATACGCTTGCAACAGAGAATCTAGCAACCCTATCTAATATGCAGCGAGGATCGTCTTACCTTATTCGGAAGCTTGCTTCTGTGAGAGAGAGAGAGAGAGAGAGAGAGAGAGAGAGAGAGAGAGAGAGAGAGAGAGAGAGAGAGAGAGAGAGAGAAACTGCACAGCTGTACTACTAGTTACCTGCCAAATCACCCTTATTTTCAAAATTCCCGTTCAGCCTTATTTTTTTAAATTCCCGTATACCCTTGCTTAATTAATTCCCATTCACCCTTATTTTATTCATTCCCGTTCACCCTTACTTTATTCATTCCCGTTCACCCTTATTTTACTAATTCCCGTCCACCCTTATTTTATTAATTCCCGTTCACCCCCTTTTTTCTAATTCCCGTTCACCTTCAATTCTTTAATTCCCGTTCACCTTTATTTTTAATCCCCGTTCACCTTTATTTCGATTCCCGTTCCAATGTCGGTTTGGAGTTATGGATCATTTCGCATCTTTCTAAACAGCAAAAACTATTCTGATGACAAGAGGAAAACACACACAGCAATGTCCGCTATTTTTCCTCCAAGTTTTTCTTGAGAAAACCCCACGACGGTTCCAATGCTTGAAGTTATTAGTTATATCTTCACCGTTCTAAAATGAAAACAGTCTTCTACCTAGGCTTGAGTCGTCAATTAAAGTTGCAAACCTTTGGACGCCATAAATATCGGATAAATATAGTGAAAAACTGAATGAGATATTTTGCGAAGATGGATTATTCCCTATTCCTCACAAATATTACGCGCTAACAGTCGTTAATATTACGAGAATATCTGGACTGTTATTGGGCACCGTGTGGAGATAGTCACAGAGCACAGGATATTAAATTTCCTGTGGAAAGGTGCCGTTTTCCGTTCAGGCTGTTGTGACATCATCGACTCACTAACAATAATTATGAAAGCGGGCGCGCGCGCGGGAAAAATTAAATCCGGTGCAAATACTCTTCATATCCCACTTACGAATCAAAGGATAAGAAGCGCTGGTTTATATCTATGGCACGCAGAGCAATGAGGATTCATATCTTAGAATATAAAATATGCAAATTAGGCTAAAGGTCAATCGCTGGGAGGACCTATGAGGCCATTCAGCGCTGAAGGGGATATTGACGGAAAGAAGGTCTGACAAGTTTAACAGGAGGAAAACCTCGCAGTTGCACTATGAATCAGCTGGTGTAAAAGTCAGATGGGAGAAAGAATATGAACCGAGGTACAATAAAAGGAATGAAAGGGGTTGCAGCTAGGTGCCGAAGGGACGCAGCAAGGACCCTTCAGTAATGCCTGCAGTGCACCACGTGCGGTGGACTGAGCCACTTCCCCTCTGCGGGAAATTGCGGTTTTCCAAGAATCGTTTTTCGCAGGATGAAATCCATTAAACGTATCTAGAAATTCCACACAATTTTTATCTTACGGTCTGCAGGGATATATATATAACAGAAGAGTCGAAATTTGGCAGCCATGCTCAGAGGAATATCATATCCAATGCTTAAGTTGGGAAGGTTATAAATGGGAAAGGAAATCTGGTTCAAAATAAAAATGAACTCACAGGCAAGTTCAGCAACGTGCAGTATAAAATAAAAACTAAACAAGCCCTAACGGAAGCGAAACATTCAGTGAGCGATTTCCTCTCGGTAATGCACTTCGGAAAACTCACTCCGAGTGTGGGCAAGAGACGAAAGCCACAATATTCCAAGGGGCAACTCTATCTATCATACGAATCCATTTAAAACGGCCAAATAGATGGGAGATGTGTTGCACACCTGGAATGCTAATATTTTCAGGGCTTAGTTACTGCATCACGTTCTTCCTGAACATTGTTGCACTGTTTCCTTACCAAATGCTTGTTCAGAAATTTCCTTATTCTTGCTAAGACAATAAAGAATAATGCAAACTTCAATAGGTTTACTGAGTCTTTAGTTTACCTTGTATAGTGTTGGTAAAGTAAAATGTATATCTAATAGGGCTAAATAATAGAGAGAGAGAGAGAGAGAGAGAGAGAGAGAGAGAGAGAGAGAGAGAGAGAGAGAGAGAGAGAGAGGCCGGACTTACAGGTCTGTATCCTTCATGAAGAAAATGTTTCTGGTAACAAATATACGAGAATGTTTCTGGTAACAAACACACGAAATGTTTCTGGTAACAAATATACGAAAACTTTTCTGGTAAAAAATATAAGAAGACGTTTATGGTAACAAATATACGAAAACGTTTCTGGTAACAAATGTAAGAAGACGTTTATGGTAACAAATATACGAAAACGTTTCTGGTAACAAATATAAGAAAACGTTTCTGGTAACAAATATAAGAAAATGTTTCTGGTAACGAATATACGAAAACGTTTCTGGTAACAAATGTACGAAAACGTTTCTGCTAACAAATATACGAAAACGTTTCTGGTAACAAATATAAGAAAACGTTTCTGGTAACGAATATAAGAAAATGTTTCTGTTAACAAATATAAGAAAACGTTTCTGGTAACAAATATACGAAAACGTTTCTGGTAACAAATATACGAAAACGTTGCTGGTAACAAATATAAGAAAACGTTTCTGGTAACAAATATAAGAAAATGTTTCTGGTAACAAATATACGAAAACGTTGCTGGTAACAAATATAAGAAAACGTTTCTGGTAACAAATATAAGAAAACGTTTCTGGTAACAAATATACGAAAACGTCTCTGGTAACAAATATACGAAAACGTCTCCGGTAACAAATATAAGAAAACGTTTCTGGTAACAAATATAAGAAAACGTTTCTGGTAACAAATATACGAAAACGTTTCTAGTAACAAATATAAGAAAATGTTTCTGGTAACAAATATAAGAAAACGTTTCTAGTAACAAATATAAAAAAAATGTCTCTGGTAACAAATACAAGTTAACCTAATTCTGACATTTCGGGTGTAGATTGTAGTAGTGTCACGGGAATCGTAATTTCTCCATTAGTTTCTGCATTTGGATCTTAGGCATTGTGGTGACATGCGTATCCGAAAAGTATGAAGACATCGATAACTTTAAAGGTGATTGTTACTGTTACAAATAACTCATATCTGGTAAAAGACTGACCTGTAGATTCTGCATAAAAAAATATAAAGATATTAACATGCCAAAAGATATAACTTATTTATTTTATTTTTTTTTTTTTTGCAAGCCACAAAATAAGAGAAAACAAGTAAAAAATGCGTCGACGTTTCTTCGGCGCAATCGAGTTTTCTGTAAAACCCTCTCTCTCACTTGTGAATTCGGTGATTCATGATAAAAGATAGTTGCCCCTTTCCATTCTATTCCTGTTACTCATTCTGCCTTTCTTCCTAACGCCCTCTCTCTCTCTCTCTCTCTCTCTCTCTCTCTCTCTCTCTCTCTCTCTCTCTCTCTCTCTCTCGAATTCAGTGATTCATGGAAAAAGATAATGGTCCCTTTCCATTCTATTCCCATTAGTCATTCCGCCCTACGTCCTAACCCAGTCTCTCTCTCTCCTCTCTCTCTCTCTCTCTCTCTCTCTCTCTCTCTCTCTCTCTCTCTCTCTCATTCATTCAGTGATTCATGAAAAAGATAGTTGGCCCTTTCCATTCTATTCCTGTTACTCATTCCGCCTTTCTCTCCTCTCTCTCTCTCTCTCTCTCTCTCTCTCTCTCTCTCTCTCTCTCTCTCTCTCTCTCAGGTTTATCAGACGCAGCTATTTACGTCTCCTTGAATACACTTCAGTCATCCTAGAATGTAGCTCAGATGTTATCAGCACCATACTGGATGCTCTCCTCTCACTTTCTCAATTTCCATCAAGGAAAGATATCACGAATTATCCCGTATCTTTTCGCACCAAATTATTTATAGGATTTTTTTCTGCTACTCTTGCGGGCACTTTCAGACTTCTCCCCCCACGTTCAGTATCTCAACTCTTTCGTCTTTTCGTTTCGCGTTCCAGAAATGCATAATTATTCATGGAGTCTGAAATTGTGGAGTTCCAGTGTCGGTATTTATCATAAATAATTCGCTTGCTTTATATGTAAAGATGAAATTTATATGATGTACATGCAGTATAATTAGATATATAAGGTAAAAATTTCATATATGTATGTATGTACATGTATATATAAACACAAAATATACATATATACTGTACATATATGTATGTATGTACATGTATATGTAAACAAAATATACATATATACTGTACATATATGTAAGTATGTACATGTATATAAACACAAAATATACATATATACTTATATATATGTATGTATGTGTGTGTGTATATATATATATATATATATATATATATATACACAATGCAACAGAGAACATTTCCGCTTTCATTTAAAAGTCAACGAAACTCATTTCTTTCAGTAAATGAAGGAAACATCTGATAGCGTTAGCTATAAAATACGCATGACAAACACTAGAGGCATGAACTACTTATATCATCGGAAGAAAATCAGACGTCCGCCCTCTCGTCGACCGAACTCGACGCGAGAGGTTTACATATTAAGAATATGATATTCATAATTATTATTATTATTATTATTATTATTATTATTATTTCAAGCATCCGAAGAATGTTGGTTCCAACTTCCCACCGCAGACCCCACACTGCAGCAGTAACTGATCAGTGATTTTTCATCGCCCTTGGGGAGACGCGAACCACCGTGACATCTGAGTGTCATGCCACGACACTAACCGCTATGCCAGCGGATCATCATTGCTGCCTGATCATCTTCAAACTGCGTGTTGCATATTTCCTCATTCATTTACAGTTGTATATCGAAGAGATTAGAATTCAGAGTTTAGGCCACGGGCCAAGTGCTGGGACCTATGAGCTCATTCAGTGCTGAAAGAGAAATTGAGAGCAAGAAGGTTTGAAAGGTGTAACAGGAGGAAAACCTCGCAGTTGTACTAGGAAACAACTGCCAAAGAGGATGGAGCGTCACACTGAAGAAAGAGAATAAGAACGGAGGCGCAGTAAAAGGAATGAAAGACGTTGCAGCTAGGGGCCGAAGTAATGCCTACAGTGCACCACGTGAGGAGCACTGATGGCACCACTCCCTTACGGGGAAAGTTGTATATCCCCAGACTACTTCTGAAATTACGTACCCTGCAAGAACAAATGTGAAATATTATGTAGATATATATACACACATATATATGAATTTTTATCACATCACCGTGATTCATATACAAGCATTAAGCTACAAACGTCCTTTAATATCCAATTCGCTCTACCTCGGAAATAATATATTTTCATATATGTTACCCGAAGGGGAATTTTTTGGTTGATAATAAGTCCGTCGTCTCGTGGGCTCGAACCACAGAGGACTGGAACTCAGGACTACAGTGACGCGATTTTAACCACACGGCCAACTTAGTTCTTGTCTTCAGTGGTTCGAGCCCACGAGACGACGAACGTATTATCAACTAAAAAATTCCCCTTCCGGTAACATGTATGAAAATATATTACCGTATTTCCGAGGTAGAGAGAATTGGATATTAAAGGACGTTTGTAGATTAATGCTTACACACACATATATACACACACAGATTTAACCTGCAGACGAAAGGTATACTGTAAGCCTACATGAATTTTGGTTTAATTCCAAAAACGCGCTTAATCAAGATAATCAGATGAATAACAACGAGCATCTTAATTATGAAATCACTGTTTCCTTTCGGTCGAATGATTCACATTTCCGTCAGACTGAATCTCGCTTTCCTCCAGTAAAAAACAAAGAAACAAAAGCCAAATCATTTCCGGGAGTTGCTTGCTTGCATGCTATACGAACCCGACATCAGTCACACACGCTGCGCGCCACTCCGAAGTGACACGAATTCTCTCAAGTGTGACCTCTGACCTCTCGGGAGTTTTCTCTGATTCCGGACTGATTTTCTTGACTTCCTTCTCTGCTCCAGAAATCGTGCGGTTCTTATACGTTAAGATTTGTCATGTCCAAGAAGATAAAAGATTTTCTTTGCATGGAGAGTTCGCCTTCGAAGAGCCTTCTTGAAGGTGATAGCCACTTGTGCTTTGAAGATCAGGTTCAGCCAGAGAGAGAGAGAGAGAGAGAGAGAGAGAGAGAGAGAGAGAGAGAGAGAGAGAGAGAGAGAGAGAGAGAGACTGGTATAAAAAACATGTATGGAAGTAATATAAAACTCCCACCACATGTGAATGGGAAAAAAGTGATGGGTATAAAACACTTAAGGAAATAATATTAAACTCCTATCACATGTGAATGGAGAAAGGCGAGACACTGGTATAAAACAATTAAGGAAATAATATATAACTCCTACTAGATGCGAAGGAGAGGAAGGCCCAGAAACCTGCAGCCGTGAAAACGCAGCAAGTCGCTAAACGAAACTGCGATAATCGAGCCTACTAATTAAAGCCAGAATTCCGTCACGGTACTCCGTCCACTGGAAACCTGACGACGCGTCCCGCAGCTGCGCCCTTTGGTCGGCACATCAGTCAGAAGCTCACGCGATGCTAGTGGCCGTCGGGTAATCCTCGGATATAAAGGGTTAATCCTCCGATCTAAATACCGTTCATTTTGTTCTCTGCTATACGTTAACTACAGCTAAAGTGTGTTATCGATATTATCTCTATTTCATAATAAATTAAAATAAAAATGAAACTGTATGAGATTTATGTTAAGTAATGCAACAGAATGAGTCCCGTTTTTTCTTCGATATTCTGACAACCTTCCTACAATCCGAAAACGATCCCGAAAACTGCCTTAACGGGGGTCACATTTCCCACGAGATAAGCGTGTCTGAATTTCAAAGAGCTCTGCCGAAAGAAATCTCTGGAGCACTTACTTCGTAGGGCTCACGGCGGTTCAATCAAGGTTCCTTGGTCAATCTGAGATGTCAGTGACTCATTGGACGATAGATCCTACGTATCCAGACCTTAATTGCTCTTTATTTATATTTCTACTGCCATTTTTTTTCTTTTTTTCGTATTTGGTCACTCTGCTCTCTAGACCAGTGGTTCGTAACCAGGGGTGCTCGGACCCCTAGGGGGTGGGAAGCCGGTTCCTAAGGAGCATAACTATGAATAATAAATATATAAATATATATTTATATACGTGTATTTTTTTCTGGAGAAAATAAAAATAAAATACAATAAAATAAAATAAAATAAATAATAATAATAATAATAATAATACTAATAATAATAATAATAATTTTTGTTTGTTTGTTTATTTCAGCAATTCAGGGGGTTGCGAGAACTGACCGCTGATTTGAAAGGGGTGCATACATTGAAAAAGGTTAAGAACCACTGCTCTAGGCGTTCCTAGCTCAGACTCATAGCAAAGAAGAATGTATACTCATTGCGAACGTTACAAAGAAACGTAAACTCTTAAACTGAAAGCCTATTATAGCGTCACTCTGGTAAACTGAAACACAAGACTGCTAAACTGACAGATGAAGTTACAATTTCTTTATCCATTTATGTTTTATAGCGTCACATGTATATATATATATATATATATATATATATATATATATATATATATATATATATATATATATATATATATATATATATATATATATACACCATGCATGGGGATCCACTGCTGAATCTATAGATATATACATATATATATGTATATATATACATATACATATATATATACTATACATATGCACCGCCAGTGTTCCTCTTTTGCAGGATGCAAAAGCTTATCTCCTAATATAATTTATTCTATATTTGTACAGGGCACCGGTATTATCTTCAGGTTTATTTTTCACAAAACATATTCTAGATCTGTTGTGGATTGCACATAGCAACGTTCCACTTACATTATGACTTCAGTTTTGTTTTTCACAACTCGACTGTTTCAACCTGCGTATCTGCCGTGGAAGGCTACAAAGGAATTAGACGAAACGGCATATTCCAACTGTCTCTCGAGCTTCTGCTAGGAATATTCCAGAATCCAGGATCCTGGATTAATTCTAAGCGTCAATGCTGCTTAGCGCTCAAAAATAATTCTGGGATTGCATTTAAGAGAAACGTCTTAAAAGACCTCTTTGTGAGATTATAACAAATAAGAGTCCATATTGGTCCTGACCGTTCAATTAACCATTCCACCTTCGCTTCAAGAGGTATATAAAGAATTTACGTCCTGTTAAAAAATACTTGATACATTGCGAAAATACTTCTCAATATCCTAGCTTTCAATTTATAATTTCTGTTGACTTCTAAATGATTAGCATTGACTATTTCGTCACATTACCACTAACACTAGAACAATAATACTGAGGAGGATAGTGGCTCATTGTAATTAAAAAAAATATTAATGGTGATGATGATCAATTTTATCACCCAGACAAATTTTCATACAAGAGAAAAATAGCCAAGATTAAGTGTGGAATTTTTTGTTTTTGTCTAAAACTATTTATACTGAAAACTCGTACCTTTGGTTCGATTAAACAGTTGCTGAATACACCATTTATATGTACAGTTGATATAGCTGTGAATACAAGAGCAATGAAGGTGGTTTAAAAAATTCTACGATTCTGGGAATGTACTTTTTATTTTTTTTCAAAGAACAGGGAAGGAAGATTACCAACTTAACTATCGACATCAGCCAAGACCACAGAACCTCGTGGCCTCGTATGATGACGAAAGGGGAAAACAGAATGCCCAAATGAGAGAAATGACTACCCATGGTCAGGGCACGTTTTGAGGGAAGGGAGGAGTGGGTACGGGGTGGGGGTGGGGGGGGGGTGGTTGTTGAAGGGGGCCAGGCACACAGCCGCAAGAACAGGTGTCAGTGGCAGGGGAGGAAGGCGCCTCTCGCAGCTCATTGGCTGAACGGGTGGCCTAGCGAGAGCACGTGCCCAACCACCAATCGCGCAGACTTTGATTTCGAACGACTCGCTCTCCCACGGAGACACTCCAGGCTTTCCACTCCGGGGACGCATCCTCTTCGAGAGAACCCAAAGCTCCCAATAGCTCGTGTAAACAAGACTTGACTGGGGCTCCTCAGGAAACGGCGCTGGCAGTAATAACAGACATACTGCATAACATACCCAGACGCGGGCTGGCCCCAGCTCGGAAAGGATAGAGCGAGCGGAGCGCGTCTACAGTAAGTGTACAGTACAGTACAGTACCACAACAGGGCTTCTTCGAGGGGACATTCTGCATCGGCGTCGACTGCCTCCTGCCTGGTCGATCGCAAACGCAGCAGCGTCAGTTTTTTTTTTTATATTTTTCAAACCAGAAGGATCGGTTTTGTTTTGCGACGTCGCAAATGTCATCAGCTGTTAGAAAAGTGAGGCTGGAAGCTCCGTGTCGTAGATAGCGCTGGACGGCGACCGCCTGATAAAAAGTGAGTATCGACGATTTTAAGTTTTGATTTTTTCTAATGTCAGTGATAACTGGAGACGTGCTTGGGTAACTGTTGAAGAAGCAGACGACACAGTTATCGGGGGGTGCCATTATATTAATTACCCTTGAGGGAACAGGTGCAATAAGTGTGTACAAGAGAAAAGTTCATATGCTTCGGATGACCAAACCAGCTTGTTAAGTTACTAACCAATTTCCTTTAAGACTGGCGATTTTTACTACGTAACCTGTTACCCCACAAACTTCCTCACTGAAAACGCTATTGGTTTTGAGCTAAAAGAAACGTGTGCTCCTTGAATCATTAGATTGGGAAAATTGTGGTTAAAAAATCAGGGATAACTGCAGTATACGCAGTGATGGAGTTTCTGTGGTAGAGCTACTTGAGTTGGAGTAGATACCATCAACAGTCGGCGCTAACTAGCCAGTTACATGACATTTATTATACTCTAGGGATTCTTGAAGGCACCATTTTTCCTGTCTGGGACACATTTATATTTATTGAAGCTGCGCCTGTCCGTGTTATTTTTAGTTTTATTTATAATGTTGACGTTACATTTCAGCGGTAATATACTGATAAATTATCATTTATGCATGATTTAATTATCATTTATGTATCATTTATGAATGGTTTTGTGCGTATTTTTTCCCGGGCGCACTTTTTTTTTTATATTATTAATGTTTTGTGTAGATGAGATGGTAAGTCAGATTTGTACTGTAATTCACACTTGCAAATACTCACAGATGAAATTGTATTTAGGAAGTATACAGGAGAACTCGTGGGTATGCATTCAAGTACGATACAATGTTATGTATACCCTATATTATATATATACATATATGTGTGTGTGTTATATATATACATACTGTGATATATATAGTGACATACAGGAGCTCTTGCGCATGCTTTGAGTACAATATTAAATTTTATATATATATATATATATATATATATATATATATATATATATATATATATATATATATACATATATATATATATAATAAAATATCGAAATCATTTTACCTCGAGAATAGCTTACACCCAATTAGAATCATGTATTATTATGCATCCTCTGACAATGACCCGGATTCGAACCCCCCAATTTTTGGGGGTATGATGAAATTAACCTTATCCACTCAGCTAGGTAGAGGGCATTCGATATCAATAGGTAACTTATAGGTTAATATTTGGGAATATAAAAAGTTTTGTTAATATTTATGACAAACTATACCATTTACATATAATATATATATATATATATATATATATATATATATATATATATATATATATATATATATATATTTTATATGTATATCTATGTGTATGATGTATGTATGTATACGAAAACCCTCATTGTTAGAAAGTAACATAACGTAATAAAATAAGCAAACAACAGCCGTCGAAAAAAAAAAGTAACAGATTTGCGCAATGCCATTTAAAGAAAACAGGATTGGAGATTTGCATACCAGTAACCCAAAGAAAATGTCTGCACCAATCTTTTTGATATGAATTACGATAGTTAATATATATACTGTATATATATATAAATTTATATATTTATATTATGTATATTATATAAATGCATTTGTGTATATATATACTGTGTGTATATATATACATATATATATTATATATATATATAGTTGGGCTACTCACAAAACCGGCGTATCAATTCCCAAGGTCAACGATGTTCGACGCAATTATAGGACCTCCAGCAAGTGAACAAAACTCAGTCGGTGTACAACCAGCGTTTGGCTTCCTCCGATAACAAGCGCCCTTCGGGTGACACCGCACGCCAGGGGCATGACTTGCTCTGGCCGTTAGAGGAAGGAATTCCTAAGGGGGAAGTCCCGAGCCGTTGGAATTTGGAAGTAAATAATCCTTCATCGCAACATGACTAAATTTCCAAGATTGCGATGTGAGCAGTGCGTGGTTTTACAGACACACACACACATGCACGTATATATACATGTGTGTGTGTGCGTTACAGGCAGATAGCGAAACCGGGCATTTCGCGAACTGCCTGAAATGTCAGCCAGATAGCGAAATGCACTGGGGAAATTTGATCCCCCCAGGGGTTAGTGCTAAACACGGCGAAACAGTGATTCACCTACAGTTTCGCCGTGTTTAGTAATAGCCCCAGAGGGGTCAAATGTATTTCGCCGTGTTTAGTACTAGCCCCTGAGGGGATCAAAATAATGTCCCTAACTGCACTTCGCTATCTGCCTGAAATTTCAGGCCGTTCGTGAAATGCCTGGTTTCGCTATCTGCCTAAAAACATACATACATATACATATATATATATATATATATATATATATATATATATATATATATATATATATATATATATATATATGTATATATATATATATATATATATATGTATATATATATATGATATATGATACCGTATATATTTATATATATAGTACACACGCACACACAAACATAACGCAACAAATATCGTTCAATTTCCAATTCGCGCTACTTCGGGAATATCACCGAAGGGGAATTATAAGTGATAAATGGTTTTGGTACCTAAGTGACTCAAACACTCGACAGTACCCTCCAACGACTGCCAGTCGACGTTCAAAACCATCGTTGGTTGTACTGTCGAATGTAGAGTCGATTAGGTAGCAAACCATTTATCACTTATAACTCCCATTCGGTGATATTCCCAACATTTGTAGCAAGTTGTATATTAAACAACATTTGTAATATAATGTTATATATAAATGTCATATATATATATATATGTATATATATATATATATATTATTGTATTTTAACCAACTCTAAGAAATAATTACGTGCAATCAGTCCACGTGCAGGAAAGTCTGAATTGAAACGATAAGAGTTCAGTTTAGCCTGACTGTTTCGTCCTCTACCGAAGAACCCTGACGACGGCAATTTATCAGTAAGAAGTTTCCAACGTACAATGCAAACGATAGACTGCGATAGTTAGAAATCCATAAAACTAGTTGACAGGTGGTTCAACTGTAAGATGGCAGATAACATGCTATCAATAATCTGTCAACGTTATTGTAAGATGCAGGCAATGTCGTATTGTAAATTAACGCATCATCCGCAACCTTTAATTGTAAGATACGTGTTGATAAAAAAAAAAAAAAAAAAAACATTCGTGACACTGCTAAATCGACCCCCACCCCTTCCCCCCCATCCTAATTCATGAACCTGAATTTTTTTTTTTCTTTGAACGTATTTCAATGGTAGTCCGTAGATTTAGCAATTGCTTAATCTGCATATGTCGTATATTTTTTTAGTGTCTCTCTGCGCCCAAAATGAATATCCAAAAAAGGACTTTATATAGTCCTTTTTTTCGCCGGGTGTGTGTGTGTGTGTGTGTGTGTGTGTGTGTGTGTGTGTGTGTGTGTGTGTGTGTGTGTGTGTGAGGCCAGTTTAATGGAAGGGGTTGGTACAGCTGTACGCCACTACTTAAATATTCATAAGAAATAAAATAGCCGTGCTGAAGAAAAATCCCTACATACTTTCCCAATGTTTTTCTTTAATAATCCGTACACAAAAAACTCACATCTGCATTGGCTAGGAAGGCATTACTTAAGGCTCTTTGCAGCGTCCCTTCGACCCCTAGCTGCGACCCCTTTCATTCCTTTTACTGTACCTCCATTCACATTCTTTCTCCCAACTTACTTTCCACCCTCTCCTAACAATTGTTTCTTAGTGCAACTGCTTAGAGGTTTTCCTCCTGATACACTTGTCGAACCTTTCTACTCTCAATTTCCCTTGCAGCGCTGAATGACCTCATAGGTCCCAGCGATTGGCCTTTGGCCTAAACTTGATATTCTATCTTCTATCTAATGAAAAATCTGTACACACTTTTCAAATTGTCTCTTTTTTTTTTAAATAATCCGTACATAAATGAACCTCAAATCTACATTGGGTGGGGAAAGACGATATGATTTACAGAAATGTTAATAACATTGTATCGAGATAAGGATCATTCACAAAAGCAGTTTTCATACTTAAGCAGTCACGTATTGCATATTTCAGAAAGAATTGGATTTAGAATTTAGGCCAAAGGTCTATGAGGAGAGTGTTGAGGAAAGTAAGATGGAAGAAAGAGAATATGAAAGGAGGTACAGCAAAAGGAACGAAAGGGGTTGCAGCAGCTAGGGGCCTTAAGGAAGGCACGCTGCAAAGAACCTTCAAGTAATGCCCACAGCACCCCGAACGAGGTGCACTGTAGGCATTACTTAAGGTAGTGAAATTCCATTTGGAAATGAAGTCCATAAAAAACAAAAGAAGAAGAAGAAGAAGAAGAAACGAGAACGAGCAGGTCCATAATTAGCGAAACGGCACCACCACAACAACATACGAGTAAGCCAACATATCACTGACATTGTGAGGACCCCTAAACCTGCGTATTTGCGAAGGGACTTTTATCAGTGTACACACACACACACACACACACACACACACACACACACACACACACACACACACACACACAACTGCTCAGGGTCCTTGTCAGCAGAGGTGTAGGTACAGCGACCCTCCTCCAACCTTTGGCCAGGGGTACGGTTAACAAATGGAAACAAGTGGGGAAAGGTTTTCGTGTGTTTGTGTGTGTGAGTGAGTGTGTGTAGTCTGGAGATTACGCTTCTTACTGCTGTTATCAGATACTTGGTGCGGTGCTCCTCTCAAAATTGTGAGTTTGGGACTCCTCAGATTAGTCACATTTGTAGGGTGTAAATGACGGCCGGGGAGGACGTAAACAAACTATTATTATTATTATTATTATTATTATTATTATTATTATTATTATTATTATTAAGAAATTCACAACCTCGTGGAAAAGTTTGTGAAATAGAAATTCACAATTATATAGTAAAAAAATATATTACTAATGTTTTAACGTGAACACTGAACAGTGTTCGAAAGTCTTTGCTTTTGTATTTTAAATTATTATTATTATTATTATTATTATTATTATTATTATTATTATTATTATTATTATTATATTTAAGTCGCTGTCATTTTTTTATTTCAATAGCCTCAATATCAGAGGCATTAATTCTGCTACTATTAATTTTACGACAGTTTTAACATTAATGGTCATCATACTCGCCCACAGCCTTGATACTGTCATCGTTAATACTGTGTTAAGCAAGTTTTGGCTACGGTCATCAAAGCTTAAAAATGAACGTCCAACCAAGCGAAGTTTTTTTTTTTCTTTTCATAGTCACTGTTATTAACCCACTGTCACTACTGTCATACAATCAGAAATAATTGCAAGAAAAAGTAATGTGATTCAATGATACTGAGGCTTCGGGCCATTTCAAAAACTCGGGTTTTACCTGATATTAAGTTGAATCCTTGCAGATATCCAAATTTAAATTTTCCACCGTTTATTCAAGAGCACATCAGTTTGACAACACCGCAATAATGGCGATATGATGAAAATACTGAAGTATAATGTCTTCAACTAGACTTTCGTGAGAGGGTAACGTAACTTTTATTAGTTAGCTAAAACTCATGAGATCGACCACTTGAGATTCGGATGCCCAAGTAATAAGAGTGCTGCTTGAGATCTGGGATTAAGTCTGCCGATTTTTTCAGGTCCGTATAATTTTCACGTGCGATATTTGGTCGTTGATCACATACAGAATAGAATAGAACAGAATATAGAATTTAGGCCAAAGGCCAAGCGTTGGGACCTATAAGGTCATTCAGCGCTGAAACTGAAATTTACAGTACAAAGGTTTGAAAGGTGTTAACATGAGGAAAACCTCAAAGCAGTTGCACTATGAAACAACTGTTACGAGAAGGTGGAAAGTACGATGGAAGAAAGAAAATATGAACGGAGGTACAGTAAAAGGAATGAAGGGGGTTGCAGCTAGGGGCCGAAGGTACGAAGACCATTAAGTAATGCCTACAGTGCACCGCTTGAGGTGCACTGGGGGGACTAACCACCTACGGGTTAAACACATACAGGGATTTTATTATTATTTTTGCGAATGAGGAAGGATTATAAAATGTGACTTTCTGTCTCGACTTAATGTCCTGTTGTCGTTACTTTGATGGTATGGGGACACTAGCCTACTGAGAGCAGAGGAAAGGCGTCAGAAAAGCGAATTTTATGTAAATGCACACACTCTCTCTCTCTCTCTCTCTCTCTCTCTCTCTCTCTCTCTCAAACTACTGAAGGAAAAATGATCACTGTCAAGAAGTTACGGCATAATTTGTAATGGTTCTCTCATTTTTGAGGGCATCTCAATTATTTATATTTAAAACAATTTGTAATTATCTACAAGTAATAAACACACACACACAAACATAATATATATATATATATATATATATATATATATATATATATATATATATATATATATATATATATATATGTATATATATATATATATATATATATATATATATATATATATATATATATATATATATGTATATATATGTATATATATATATATATATATATATATATATATATAAATTATATTATATTATATATATATAAAACAGCCAATTCCCATACAAGTATCTGACTCGGAACAATTAAAAAAACATATATATATATATATATATATATATATATATATATATATATTATATATTTCAATATGAGATAACAACACGACAGTATTCATCGTATTCGACACAAAAGGCTAATCAGCCGCAATCTTCCTTGCACTGTTGAGCTTTCCTAGATATTAAGGAATTTACGTTCCAATGTCTCTCCCACACCATCTATTCTAGACAGTACCTCCTTGGTCTCTTCACAATCATTGAGTTATATACTCGTTTCACCCCTGTAAGAGGGATAGTGCCGTCAGTGCACCTCACGCGGTGCACTGTAGGCATTACCTAAGGTTCTCTGCAGCGTTCCTTTCGCCCTTTCATTCCTTTTACTGTACCTCCATTCATTTACTTTCTTCCATTTTGCTATTCACCTTCTTCTAACAATTGATTCACAGTGCAACGGGGAGGTTTTCCTCCTGCACCTTTCAAACCTTTCTACTCTCAATTTCCAGCGCTGAATGACCTCACAGGTCCCAACGCTAGGCCTTTGGCATAAATTCTATAATCCAATATTCGTTTCACTGTCGGCCCCCATTATCTCAGCATGACCTAACCAGCCATCCACATCCCCTTCACTACCTACAAACTTTGATACATCAACCTAAAAATAGAAAAATATACAATATCATCGCCAAATTCACTTTTGCACTCTCATATGCACATATTCTAAAACAAGCTTCATTGTTATCATGTAATCTTAGATACTCTTTCTAATTACTGCCTTGTACTAAGCATCCTCAACCCCCTCTCAATTAAATATATATTAGATTTATCATAATATTTTTCGAAGCTCATCTTTTTCGTTCCCTCTCAAACTGCTCACATACTTGTTTCATAGTTGCTTTTTCATTATATCATTCCACCCGCTATTTTCCTAGGAGGGTAGTACGGCCAGTTGCACCTCACGCGAGGAACACTGTAGGCATTAATTAAGGTTCTTTGCAGCGTCCCTTCGGCCACTTTCATTCCATAAACTCAGTCTTGCCATTCTTCAGCTTCTTATATTTCCCTTCTTGTACCTCTATCAGTCACTTCCACTGATATCTCAGATTCATTTCAACCTTTCCTCTTTGAAAATACTCAGGCAGCCTCTCTTTCCTTCGCGTTCAACAATTCTTATATATTATATGTGTATATGTATACATGTATACACACACATATATATATCGGTACATATATGCTTATATATACATATGTGTATACATATGTGTATTTATATTCATGTTTATATATGTATATCTATATATATTATATATATTTATATGTATAGTATATATATATATATACACATATATATATATATATATATATATATATATATATATATATATATATATATGTAAATATATATATATATATATATATATAATATATATATGCATATGTATATGCACACACACATACACACGCAATCACAAATTTATGACACATCAAAGAAGTGCATTAAACTAGCAAATCAAGTCATACTGATAAAGCTTGCATAAAAATAGAAGTATACGTCATTTACAGCTAGCTGCTATTATTCGCAGTTCAGAAGAGAAAATATTAAACAAAAATATATTAAAAAGATTCAGAAGGAATAACCTCCATTCTAAAAACTAAATGTAACGTGCACAGACACTAAAACGCACACACACATTATGTGTGTACTGTGTGTGTATGTATGTATGTATGTATGTATGTATGTATGTATGTATGTATGTAGACAACGTACATTTCAAATTAAAAATTTCACCCCAAATATTTCAGTGTAGAAAAAAAATCATTTTAAATTGGAAATGAGTTATCCTTTACACTCTATTTGACGGCGAAAATTCCATGCAACGAAGAGCAATAATACTGTCTTAAACAGTACATTGGAATATTTTTTCAAATATAATATTTCTTAAGACTTTTAATGTAAGTACAATTGAATCTTATATGATATCGCAGTGTGCAGTGTTCTACGGGTCACTTAAAATGCAAAACAGGAAATAGGTGAATTTCGCCACGCAGTTAACGTCAAAAACGTTACAGAATAGTCCTACAGCAACATTCACGAATAAATTACGTGAATCAGCTATATAACTGAGCATAAATGGAGTAATGAAATTATTATTCACAAATGCTTTTTCTTTCTGTCAACATTACCCTCTTAATAAAGATACTTAAGCATAAATGGAATGGTGAAATTACTGTATTATTCATAAATGCTTTTTTTTTAACATTACCGCCCTTAATAATGAGAGTTCATGTTGTAACGACCTATGAATGGATGCTCGCAGCTCCAAAGGTTTGGGATATGGGCGCCGAAATAAATCCAAAGAAAGTAACTATTTTTAACAACTTGTAGATAAAAGAAACGAACTCCTACTTACTTGGCTTGCTTTGGGATGGAGATGGGGGCGAGGGTGGGGGTTTGGGAGGGGACTGAGGTGGGGGAGGGATGTCTTAGTTAGGGCCGGATGTGTGAACAGAGAAACATCCGGAGAGAGAGAGAGAGAGAGAGAGAGAGAGAGAGAGAGAGAGAGAGAGAGAGAGAGAGAGAGAGAGAGACTTGACAAGTGTGTTAGAGACATGGGGATAGAGACGAGACAATAAGAATGAAAACTAAGGAATAATTGTAATAAGATGAAGCAGAGTACGAAGGAGAGAGAGAGAGAGAGAGAGAGAGAGAGAGAGAGAGAGTTCCGATATTGATATGCCAAGCCTATCAATACGCAGAACTAGTCAGTGGGAAAAAATATATATATAAAAAGTTCGGCCACAACACAAATCACTGGCACCCACATATAGGGCAAACAGAGTTCTGAGGAGGAGACCCATCCATTAACTGATCATGCTTACCCATCCAATAACTGATCACACTCACCCATCCAATAACTGATCGCACACACCCATCCAATAACCGATCACACACACCCATCCAATAAATGATCACACTCCCCCATCCTATAAATGATCACACTCACCCATCCTATAACTGATGAATACACTCACACATCCAGTAACTGATCACACTCACCCATCCAGTAACTGATCACACTCACCCATCCAATAACTGATGACACACATACACCCATCCAATAACTGATCGCACTCACCCATCCAATAACCGATCGCACTCACCTATCCAATAACTGATCACACACACCTATCCAATAACAGATTGCACTCACCCATCCAATAACTGATCACATTCCCCCATCCAATAACCAATCACACACACACCCATCCAATAACTAATCACACTCACCCATCCAATAACCAGTCACACACACCCATCCAATAACTGTTCACACATGAATAACTAATCACACTCACCCATCCAATAACCAATCACACACACACCCATCCAATAACTGATCACACACACCCATCCAATAACCAATCACACACACCCATCCAATAACCAATCACACACACCCATCCAATAACCGATCACACACTCACCCATCCAATATCTGATCTCACTCTACGTCCCTTAATCTCTAGTCCACCTTATGCCCCTTTATATTTGAAGGCTCAATCAACTGCCCGTCTTCAATCTCGTTTCTTAGACTTACAATACCGCCGATTTACTAATTCTTTTCATTTCGTCCATAATATGACCAACGCACACGGAACGACAGATAAGGTGCAACACGAACAAATAACCGCCATGATGCAACGTTCCTTATATAACATGACACAAATTCAGTGAAAAATAAATCAGCCGCAACAAAAACATCGATAAGTGGCGCCATGTTTGATTTTTTTTTTTTTCTTCCCACCCGGGAACAAACCACACTGAATGACACCACAAACAGGCACACGATTTTAATACCGAGTTATTAATTGATGAGATAAAATATTCAGGCAACAAAGACTCATGGCGGGGTCGTATCGGAACAAAGGAAAAATTAAACCTACTACCTACTACAAACAAAGAGAGAGAGAGAGAGAGAGAGAGAGAGAGAGAGAGAGAGAGAGAGAGAGATGCACTAGGTGCACGGAGTATGATCCAAGGATGATTTAGGTGCAAAACCAAAGTCACACTTCTCCGGGACGCTCCATCACTTGAAAAGACGATCAGGAATTATTTATCTTATTTTGGAACATTCATTCTTCCTCTTGTTGATGATAAAAGTAAAAGTCACTGACAGTATAAAAGACGACCGGAAAAATATATATAAAGTCGTGCGACTGAATGCAAAATAGGATTTTGAACTGGTTATTCATCGTATACAAGCTGGGGTTTTGAAGGTCATGAATAACTGTTTCATTACTCTCCCAATAAACAAACGCTCGCCTACGTTAATACAAACATGCTCCGCACTTACAAACACGCTGCATAACTGCCTCTGTTTGCGAGCAAACAGTCACAACGTACAAAGTTCACATGAAAAATTTAAACTTCTAATTGTAAAAAAAAAATCTGATTTGGACATGCGATATTCAAATTATTAAATCAATAAATCAGGATTATTTTCACCCATTTTCCTCCCTCGCGGGAGGGACCTTAATCTTTTGCCACTCTTAACCTACACACATAAAACGAGCAGTAATACAAATAAAAAAGTTGATGGGCGTAGCATAAATTAACGTGGACTTTGGTAGACTCATCCTTTCACTAAAGAATTATTTTTTACCTCCAAAACTTAAAAAGTGGCTATTCAGTCATTTTAAAATATTTTCCTTTCACGAACGCTGCTGCAACATGGACAACAGTCGATAATAAGACACCGACGTCCCCTGCTGGATAAGTGCTTTTGAGATGTGCGGTTAGAATTTAAGGTTAATATCGCATTTTGAATTTTGACAAACCCTTAAAGGGTTACCGCTTACAAGGTTACTCTGCCTAGAAGGTACCTTGAGAGGCACTTAATTGACGGTACTGAAGGTTCTTTGCACCGTCCCCTCAACCCAAGCGACACTTTTCTGCTTTGTGCGAAAGATTCCATCTGGGGCCTTTAGCCTGTTGCACTTTAGTTTATCTCGTATCCTTAATTCGGCTCTCTTTCACTTTTACAAAAAAGTTCCCATGTTAAAACAAATCCTTCGGGCGATCGACCCCTGTGAGAGCCTAGCTTTTTGACTCATGGACTTGTTAAACTATCCGACAATAACAATAATTAATGGAATATATATAAGAAGTACACCCATTCCTTTCATCAAAATGACGGCAAAATGAAGGGATTAAGACGGCAAGTCCGGCGTCAAGAATACTGACGCCAAGTCTTGATCGTAAGGACGTCACGTACGGTCCCAAAGTTAAGGCTTAAAGTACTTTCATATCGCATACCCGTATAGTGACCAGTTATGAGAAAGAGGCCGTGTTCCTTCGATAAACTGCAGCCTTAGTGAGACCAGACCCACTGAAGAAAAATCAGGCTTCCAACACCGTAGGTGGGTAGTGCCGTCAGTGCACCTCGTGCCGTGCACTGTAGGCATTACTTAAGGTTCTTTGCAGCGTCCCTTCCTTAGGCCCCTAGTTGCAACCCCTTTCATTCCTTTCACTGTACTTCAATCTTACTTTGCACCTTCTCCTACCAATTGCTTAATAGTGCAACTGTGAGGTTTTCCCTCTGTTACACCTTTCAAATCTTTTCACTCTCAATTTCCCTTTCAGCGCTGGATGGCCTCATTGGTCCCAGTGCTTGGCCTTTGGCCTAAATTCGATGTTCTACTATATTCTATCAGGCTTCCAAGGTCTGGTGCAAGTTTCATAGGTACCAGGCTACTTTAAACGGAGAGAGAGAGAGAGAGAGAGAGAGAGAGAGAGAGAGAGAGAGAGAGAGAGAGAGAGAGAGAGAGAGAGAGAGAACCTTTCGTTCTACGCAACGATAATCATGGATGCTTGAGTGATTCGTGATTTCCAGTTGCCACATTCAGTTCTCCAGGTGATCATTAACCATTCTCTCTTTTCATAGAAAGAATAAAATACAATACAGGATTCAGGCCAAAGGCTAAGCGCTGGGACCTACGAAGTCATTCAGCGCTGAAAGGGAACACTGGCAGTAAGAAGATTTGATCAAGTGTAACGGGAGGAAACCCTCGCAGTTGCACCAGAAAACAATTGTTAGAGAGGGTGGAAAGTCAGGTGGAAGAAAGAGAATATGAACGGAGGTACAGTAAAAGGAATGAAAGAGGTTGCGGCTGGGGGCCTAAGGAAGGAACTCGCTATGAACAATGAACCAATTAAATATATTAACAATACACATTCAGGCGTTCTCTTCCGAGATACGTAGTTACTGGAAGGTCCTGTAAAAGCAAGAGGACATTATGCAGTAAATTGTAAATTCCCCTTTTTTTTTTTTTTACAGCATTATGAAACACCACTGAACAATTTCTGCTTTTTCTTTTCGTAGTGAAAGGCGATTTCACTGATTTGAAAAAAAGAAACTATCACATTATTGTAACGTACAGGCAGGTACTTTCTTTGCATTTTACCGAAACACGTGGTGAAAAAATATGAACATGCTTAATTTGGTAAATAAAATAAATAAAAAGCAAACAGACATAAAATTAATAGGTTAAGAATACTTCGTCACACAGCGGCATCCTTCATAAGTTGAAAAGAGAGAGAGAGAGAGAGAGAGAGAGAGAGAGAGAGAGAGAGAGAGAGAGAGAGAGAGAGAGAGAGAGGATATCCTGACGATTTCAAAAACATCACTGATCTTAATTTACCAAGAATCCATCTAGTGTCCATGTCTGCTCTTTCTACACGTACAGAATTATACATACATACATACATACATACATATACAGACATATATATGTGTGTATATGTATGTATGTATGTACACACATATATATATATGTGTGTGTGTATCAGCATCAGGATATACAAATAAATTACCATAACATACCAAATACACATTTAGGTGTACATACATATATACATACATGCATGCATGCATGCATACATATACATGCATACATACATATAATATATATATGTACAGCATATATATTAAGAACACCACAGAAATCCTATACATAACAACGCCCCAAAACGCCAACCCCAACCCTGGAACCACGTAAAATCTAGCTTTGCATTTTAACGTTCAAATCTCGAAGCATGGGCGATACTCCACGACCCCGACCGGCTGAAAAATCAAAGAATAAAAAATAAAAAGAAGAAGAATATTGAGCAACGTATCTGAAAGCGTAGCACAGGATGTGGTACCAGCACCAACCATTCGGGCTAATATACCGGGAGTTTCTGAAACGACGCTCGTCATTGTAGTGGCCTTAGGTTTCTAAAATGAGGGTTGCCGCTGGGTGACCTTTGGCCACTGGCCGAAGGCTGGCTCGTTAGCTTAGCTAGATTAGCTGGCTAGCTAGTTAGTAGCCTTGTCAACAATGAGTCATCAACGTTCATAGCGAGCGTCCTCGGCTCATCAGGGTCTGACGTCATTCATCTGTTATTCGAGATGTAGATTCGTGATTGTTATATTCTTCACTTTTGTGAGTAAATGTGCTTTTAAGTGAAAGTACCGGATTTGTTTTGAAAAAGGGAAATCATTTCGTATTCTGTTTTTTTAGTTTTCTCCAAAAGATATCTATTATTAAAAAGGCTATTTGTCTGTCCGTCCGCACTTCTTCTGTCCGCCCTCAGATCCTAAAAACTGCTGAGGCTAGAGGGCTGCAAATCGGTATGTTGATCATCCACCCTCCAATCACCAAACATGCCAAATTGCAGCCCTCCAGCCTCGGTAGTTTTTATTTTATTTTAAGCTGAAGTTAGCCATAACCGTGCGTCTTGCACCGCTATAGGTGCCAACAACACAGGCCACCACCGGGTCGTGGGTGAGAGTTTCATGGGCCGTGGCTGAGACTTTCATACAGCATTACACGCTGTACAGACAACTCGATTGCGCCGGAGAAACGTCGGCGCATTTTTTACTTGTTTTATTATGCGAGTCAACTATTGCCTAAGTGTGTCACGCAAACAAACAACACTGTTTTTGTTTCCACAACTTCAGCGGATTTGGAAAGTCATTAGACAATAACAACAAATTGAAAGGTTCTAATGATTTCAACTAATGAGTTTCCGCTTCTGCATTGATAATCGTCTCCCTCCATATATATTATTTACAATAATAATGTTTTTGACTCTGGAGTGCAGTAGCTTCAAACTGACGGAACCAAAAACAGCGCTGCATTATTTACAGACTAACTTTGTTTGCATGACACACTTGGGCCAGAGATGACTCGCATACTAAAAAAAAAAAAAAAAAACAGCATACTGAATTATTTTCCTTTGTCATAACATATCCGGTATTTTTACTTAATGCATTATTTACTAACGTGACTCAAAACATTGTGGGCAAACTGCACAATAAAATTGAAAGTCTTCATTCTGTTTGACACTTAACTTGTGCAGGCAGTGACGCGGAGCCCAAACCCGGGAACTTAGAATGAACTGATTTTCCAAACATTTGAAAATTTCTTAAAAAAATACAAATTGGTCTAAATCGGAACCCCAGTGTGACCGCCAAGTTCTCCCAAAGGAAAACTACATAAAGACGTCTAGCAAATAAACTGTAGTTTTAGAACAGAATATGGAATTCAGGCCAGAGGCCAAGCGCTGAGACCTATGAGGTCATTCATCAGCGCTGAAAGGGAAATTGGCAGTAAGAGGGTTCGAAAGGTGTAACGGGAGGAAAACCTCGCAGTTGCACTATGAAATAACTGTTAGGAGAGGAAGGATAGCAAGGTGAAAGAGAATATGAATGGAGGTACAGTAAAAGGAATGAAAGGGGTTGCAGCTAGGGGCTCAAGGAAGGGACACTGCGAAGAACCTTTAGTAATAATGCCTACAGTGCACCCCGTGAAATGCACTGACGGCACTATCCCCCTACGGGAGTAAACCACAAAAGCTCTCAACGTTGATGACTGAGGATTTAAAAACACGAAAGTACTGACTTGAGATAGCACCAGTTTCCTGTTAAGCGTGTCATTAAGTCAACATAAGTAATCTCAACTGACGAGTTGCGAACGAACATCGCAAACTGCTTGGGTTAAGCCTCAAACAACTACGTTTAGCCCCATATTCCGTTCCCTAGCTGCAACCCCTTTCATTCCTTTTACTTTACCTCCGTTCATATTCTCTTTCTTCCCTCTTACTTCCCTTAACCCTCTCCTAACAACTGGTTCAAAGTGCAACTGCGAGGTTTTCCTACTGTTACACCTCTCAAACCTCCTTGCTGTTCTCAACAGAAGTGCGATGTACAGAACAGGTTCAGATCAAAATTGGAAGTACCTGCGAATTTACCTGAAGCCAATCGCTGGGAACGACGAATCCATTAAATGCTTTCTCGCAAAACCATTCACGACAAGCCAAGACAAAAACACTACCGAAAACGCTCGAGGCTGTAGTGAGCATCTAATTCATTCACACAGGTAAACATCGCCCGAGACAGAGATAGCTACGCCGGAAATTTTCGTAAAACCTCGTTCTCCTTCATTAATGAGTCGACGGCGTCGCCACCTATTCATAAACACATTAATATCTAATTTTTTTTATCGTCGTTCAAGTGTTATCTAATCTTGACTTTGATAGGCACATGAAAAAAGAGACAGCTTTCTGCCCAACGCAGGATGTTTCTAATCTTGTAAACAACCGTATGGCGTCCTATAGGATAAAAACGCGGTTAATATATATTTTTACCCTCTGAAGGAGATGCTCTCATTCATTTTGTACAATGTCCCTCTTACCAGGAATTGGTGTTCATTGTTTTTGGGCGTTGACAGTTGCTCACGAATGCAAAATGATTTTGCATTCGTATTATATTTCTTCGCCAGTGATTTTTTTTTATTATTATCAATTTTATTCAGTAGACGAAACCTGTTCACATGGAACAAGCACACCAAAGGGGCCATTGATTTAAAATTCAAGCTTCCACCACAGACCCCACACCGCGGTAGTAACTGATCATGACACAGAGCCAGTGATTTGTTCATCGGCTGAGTGGCATACCAAGACACTAACCACTATACCAGAGACCAGTATAGTTTGGATAAAGTTTTTGTCATCAACTAGTAGTGTGAGAAATTTAAGAGTAAAAAGGAAAAGACTGGCCTTGAATTAATTACACGGCCCAAGAAAAAGATGACGTGAAATTAGACAGAGTTTTGCTGACGAAAGTGATGCGCTAAAGTGGCTGGTTTGGGGTCAATGTGGGTCTGCGACAAGGTGGTTGTCTCATAACCTGTCTCTTACGTACTATATGGAAGAAATCAGGGAAGGGTGAAATGTAGGTGTAAATATGTAAAATAGGAAAAGGAGCGTGCCATGGCGTTACTTGGTAATAATGGAGAGAACTGCAATGACCTCTGAAAGAGTCACCAAGTGTTGCTAAGCAGGAGAAGTTGAAGCGACCCTTATTAAAATTAAGGTCACTGGGAGGGTAAACGAATCCATAAGGGAGCTGGAGAATGAAAACAAAGCAAAATGGGAAAGAACAGGTGTCAGAGAGATTAATCACGGAATAGATGAAACAAGGAAGGTAGCATTATCTTCGCAGTAAGGTTTGAGATACACGGAATGTCGATGGAAATTACAAAGGGTTCAGAGGGCGAGAACTGTCGATGCGTCAAAGGTGTAGTAAATAGGTTCACTACAGGTAGTAAGTGGATCAGTGGGTTCATCCCGTTGGGCACGAAAGATGATAGCCTTGGTTCGTGAATCATCGAGCTAGTTCAAAACTTTTGGGAAAGAGAAAACACAAAGTGAGAGAGAGAGAGAGAGAGAGAGAGAGAGAGAGAGAGAGAGAGAGAGAGAGAGAGAGAGAGAGAGAGTCCTTCATCTATAGGAAGTCCAGGATAGATCAAAGCGCGACTGATGATATGAGAGGTTTCTGGACACGTGACTCA
The DNA here is from genome assembly GCF_040412425.1 of Macrobrachium rosenbergii. Taxonomy (NCBI): domain Eukaryota; kingdom Metazoa; phylum Arthropoda; class Malacostraca; order Decapoda; family Palaemonidae; genus Macrobrachium; species Macrobrachium rosenbergii. The sequence continues at coordinate 48,964,810 of NC_089766.1, forward strand.
GCCTTGATTCAGGCGTTAAAGTATGAACGTGGTAGAGGAGAGGAGGAGGAGGAGGAGGAGGAGGAGAGAGAGAGAGAGAGAGAGAGAGAGAGAGAGAGAGAGAGAGGAACCAAGTCATTAAAACAGTCCTATTATCCAGCACTAAAATCGAAAGTGCATATTCAAATATTACCTCACAAGTACCCAATATACATCGAATGCACTCTGCACTGAAGAAATTATGTATAAAATAAGTCCTCTTACCCTGACCAGGATTTGCACTTATGCCTTTTTAGGTTTGAAGTACTGTGACAATGACTAAAACCACTCAGCCACCGACAATAATTTGGACAATGACTCAAACCACTCGGCCACTGACTATAATTTAGACAATGACTCTAAGCACTCAGCCACTGACCATAATTTGGACAACCACCGTAGTGGGGTAGCGTCGTCAGTGCACCTCCCGCGGTGCACTGCAGGCATTACTTAGGTTCTTTGCAGCGTCCCTTCTTTAGGCCCCTGGCTGCAACCCCTCTCTTTCCTTTTACTGTACCTCCGTTCGTATTCTCTACCCTCTCCTAACAATTGATTCCTAGTGCAACTGCGAGGTTTCCCCTCTTGTTACACCTTTCAAACCTTTTTACTGTCAATTTCCGTTTCAGCACTGAATGACCCCATAGGCCCCAGCGCTTGGCCTTTGGCCTAAATTCTATATCCCATCCATAATTTGGACAATGACTAAAACCACTCAGCCACTGACCATACTTTGAACTTTTATGCTTTCTGAGGTGGAAGCAGGATGGTTTTCGGCACTGACGCCCCTCATCAAAACCTAAAAGATATACAGTAGGTCTGGATCTTTGTCAGGGTAGGGGGACTTACCATATATAACCCCTTTTGGGGGGGATGTTATTCCGAAGGTAAAGTGAATTGGACATTAATAGGTTACTGTGTGGCCAAATAATTAGAAGTAGGAAAGCAGCATGTGTAAAATTGACAAATCATAATATATATATATATATATATATATATATATATATATATATATATATATATATATATATATATATATATATATTGGTGTACGTGTTTATGTATGCTGTAACTGAGTTACTAAATATGGTGCTAAAATTTTGTGAAGCACTTGCATCTCTGCAACAACATTAAAATGACTGAAATAGAGTCTCTACAAAATTTTAGCACCATATTTAGTAAATCAGTTACAGCATATTTATAAACACGTAAACACGTACACTATATATATATATGTGTGTGTGTATATATATATATATATATATATATATATATATATATATATATATATATATATATATATATATATATACATACATATATATATTATGATTTGTCAATTGTACACATGCATGCTTTCCTACTTCTAATCATTTGGCTCCACAGTAACCTATTAATATCCAGTTCACTCTACCTTCGGAATGATACACCCCAAAAGGGGTTATATATGATAAGTCCTTTTACCCTGACAAAGATCCAGATCCACTGTATAGCTTTTAGGTTTTGAAGAGGGGCGTCAGTGCCGATAACCATCCTGCTTCCAGCTCAAAAGGCATAAGTTCAAAATATGGTCCGTGGCTGTGTGGTTTTAGTCATTGTCCAAATTATGGATGGAAAATAGAATTTAGACTAAAGACCAAGCGCTGGGGCCTATGGGGCCATTCAGTGCTGAAACGGAAATTGACAGTAAAAAGGTTTGAAAGGTGTAACAGGGGGAAAACCTTTTAGCAGTTGCACTAGGAATTGGTTGTTAGGAGAGTGGTGAGAATACATGATATATTAATCAGCGTAAGAGAGAGAGAGAGAGTTTTGCAAAACTGTGCTGCTCTAAAATGGAAAACTGCGGTATCTGCAAAATTTCCGAAACTGAGATATGCCGCCTACTGGGCTCGTGAAACGCTAACACACAAGTTACTGCAGTTTCAGAATGATTCCTCAATGCTTTCCACGAGCATTTAGGGTGTCCCATCCGCAGTATCTGCAAAATCAGTAGTAAGGCAAGGGAGTATCTACCACTTTTCTCAGTTTTGAATTTTTCCAGAAACTGCAGTCTTCCATTTTAGGGCAGTGTAATATTCCAGTAAAAAGGGAAAACTCGATCCCACAATACGGTCTCCTATAGACATCAAACGAGGAAAAACGGTTTATTGCCAATTGTTGCGAACAGTTGCGCAACTTTTGACAACGGATAAGACTTAAACTTTTCTCAGAACTTGATTTACTGAAGGAGATTCAGAAAACGATATTAGCGTCACGCGGTCTCGGGGCTTAAGGAAAATCCGTGCAAAATCAAAACAAGAAAGATTATATTATCTATTCTTCTTTTCACTGAAGAATGGCTAATCGTCGGAATAAAGAAAATAACTTTGGAGAAAGGGTTAATTGTTGGAATAAATAAAATAACTTCTCTAAAAGGAAGGCTATTGATGTGTCTAAATAGATAAGAGAACATTTCTTAGAAAAGCAACTTCC
>NC_089766.1:48972296-49119796 GCF_040412425.1 Macrobrachium rosenbergii
TTATTGAGAAAACAAGCATAATTCAAACGAAGAGACTGAAGTGTAGTAGGTACACATCGTTGCCAACTTTGTTCGAGAGAAATCGAAGAATTCAACACCTAAAGTAAACACGAGGACGCGTGTACTGACCACCATCGCCCCACTGATTTCGCATTGCCATCTTGTGTAACATCCCGATCTGATCGCCACTTCGACATCGCATTGTGGCTTTGCAAAAAACTTATCGTGTATGTTCACTTGAAAGCCAGGCCCGAGAGAGAGAGAGAGAGAGAGAATGTTCAAGAAAACCAGGCCTGAGAGAGAGAGAGAGAGAGAGAGAGAGAGAGAGAGAGAGAGAGAGAGAGAGAGAAAATGTTCACTTGAAAACCAAAAACCAGGCCTGAGAGAGAGAGAGAGAGAGAGAGAGAGAGAGAGAGAGAGAGAGAGAATGTTGAAAACCAGGCCTGAATGTTCAATTGAAAACCAGGCCTGAGAGAGAGAGAGAGAGAGAGAGAGAGAGAGAGAGAGAGAGAGAGAGAGAGAGAATTATATGTGTTCACTTGAAAACCAAGCCTGAGAGAAAGAAAGAATCACTGTCAGAGGAGACCAGAGCCTCAGAGAGAGAGAGAGAGAGAGAGAGAGAGAGAGAGAGAAAATGTTCACTTGAAAAAAGGCCTGAGAGAGAGAGAGAGAGAGAGAGAGAGAGAGAGAGAGAGAGAGAGAGAGAGAGAGAGAGAGAGAGAGAGAGAGAGAGAGAAACTGTCAAAGTTCTCTGATGCGGTTATTCTAATTGGTATGTTACTCTGAGAAATGTAAGGAAACAATCAACAGCATGAAAATAATAATTCTATTGACGATAAGTACGTATGCAAATCACGGTGCAGTTTTGCGAGTACAGAAGCAGACATATACGCAGCTGTTGCTAGAACATCATATATTGATTTTAAAAATACATCCCGCCGCCATGCCGACAAGAAAAAAAAATAGATATAAACAAATAAATCAATCGTTAAATAATTAAGCTGCCATGCATCCAAAGCCAAAATTAACAAACTGATATGCGTTTTCTATGTAATATATCACTAACAAACTGATATGCGTTTTCTATTTAATATATCACTAACGAATTTGCTAAGCGCTTGCAATTTGGTCTGGAAACAACACGTACACACACATACTTTATATATATATATTTATATATATATATATATATATATATATATATATATATATATATATATATATATATATATATATATATATATATATATTTATTTATGTATACATATATACTGTATATATATACATATATATATAATTTACTTATATAATTATATATATATTTATTTATATAAAAACATATATATATATATATATATATATATATATATATATATATATATATATATATATATATATATATATATGTGTGTGTGTGTGTGTGTGTGTGAACGACATTCTATAGGAAAATCTCAATGACCAGATTTATAAGAGGAAGCTGTTCTTCCATTCGTCTGAAACAAATGAATATATATATATATATATATATATATATATATATATATATATATATATATATATATATATATATAAAACTAAGCTATAAACCTTATTTTAAAAATGCCAGATTTACACTATGAAAACTATTAAGCTGTAAAGCTTTATTTCTAAAACTCTCTCTCTCTCTCCACAAACTCGAATCACAAATCTCACATTAATTCCAACCCCTTGGAGGGGTAGTGCCGTCAGTGCACCTCACGCGGTGCACTGTAGGCATTACTCAAGGTTCTTTGCAGCGTTCCTTCGGCCCCTAGCTGCAACCCCTCTCATTCCTTTTACTGTATGTACCTCCGTTCATATTCTCTTTCTTCCATCTTACTTTCCTTAACCCTCTCCTAACAATTGATGCATAGTGCAACTGCTTTGAGGTTTTCCTCCTGTTACACCTTTCAAACCTTTCTACTCGTAATTTCCCTTTCAGTGCTGAATGACCTCAGAGGTGCTTGGCCTTTGGCCTAAATTCTATATTCCAATTCCAGTTCCACAGTAATTCGAAAGAAAAAAGTGAAAATCAAATCTGCATCTCTGCTGACAATTATGTTATAGCCTACAGAAATTTCTGTTAAGCAGAGATCTGCCTAAACTCTCACTGCAATCATAAACAGTAAAAGCCGGAAGAAGAGCAAAAAAATGACAGAACATAATAACTGCGAGGTTTTCCTCCTGTTACACCTTTTAAACCTCTTGCTCTCAATTTCCCTTTCAGCCCTGAATGATCTCATAGTCCTGAAGTGCAATCCTTTCTATCTGCTCTATCGACAGAACATAACAAGGCTTTAGCCAAGAAGAAACCGTAGCCACATTATACTCTGGCATTTAGGCCACACAGCACCCGCAAGCTCTTCATCCAAATATCCACCAACGTATTTCACAGGAAACTTGACAGTGGCTCCGGGAGGAGACCCGTTGTGAAAACACGAAGGAAAAAAGATAAACAGGATGCGCATCAGAACCACAATATAATTTTTTCGCATTTCTTAATTGGTACGTTTCCCGCGGTTCGGCTAATATTTCAGGACCGAATTCCTTTTCCTGTGATAACTTTTGTGTGTGTGTGTGTGTGTGTGTGTGTGTGTGTGTGTGTGTGTGTGTGTGTGTGTGTGTGAGAGAGAGAGAGAGAGAGAGAGAGAGAGAGAGGTGGGGCCGGCAAAGCTAGAAAGGCAGATTGCATGTCAAGCTAAATCATTCTACGTGCAACAGTAGCTTATTTCCTTCCACTGACTGCGGCAAGAATTGAATTCCGAATCAGTCGTTATCAAAATGATATTTAACATAGCAGCTGCCTATCTGCTGTGAGGAACAGCAAATGCAGCCTTGTACAGAACAGCAGTTAAATAATGAAGAGCCTAGTATAAGCATATTTGACACGTTGTAGCATAACACTGTCAAAAGGCCATAAAAAAAGCATCCCCTGACCAATTTATTATTATTATTATTATTATTATTATTATTATTCAGAAGATAAACCCCTATTCATATGGAACAAGCCCACCACAGGGGCCACTGACTTGAAATTCAAGCTTCTAAAGAATATGGTGTTCATTTGAAAGAAGTTACAAAACAGAATAGAATAGAATATAGAATTTAGGCCAAAAGCCAAGCGGTGGGACCTTACGAGGCCATTCATCGCTGAAAGGGAAATTGACAGAAATTGAAAGGTGTAACAGGAGGAAAACCTCAAAGCAGTTGCACCAGGGAGCAAGATTCAGAGAGGTTGGAGAGTCAGATGGAAGAGAGAGAACATGAACAGGCGTCAAAGACACGTGGACGCCGCAAACGACTCGGATTTCGGCCCCAGCCACAGGCCTTATCGCAAGCGCCCACGCGCTCCCGACACTATACACTATCACTTCCCCTCTCTCGTTAAACTGTTACGCGATGGGGAGGGTGGGTGGGTGGGCGTACAGAAAGCCTCGAGGGATCGAATTTCCCAATTTGAAAGACAAATGTCAATCATCGCCTCCTGCTTCCACACTAAGTTGGGCAAAGCAGAATCGTCATTTGTACTTGCTTATTAGGGAAACAGCATATTGGTGATCACACACACACACACACACACACACACACACACACACACACACACACACACACATATATATATATATATATATATATATATATATATATATATATATATATATATACATATATACATATATATTAACTTTATCACATACACAATTGTTCTGTGCATTAGTAGAATTACTAAAGGACCTCATTCAAACTGGATGGTATCTGATGGAGTGTTTATTCAGAAAAAGTTACAAGCTTTCTTGGACAAAACAGTCCACATTATCAAGTATCCGTATACTTGATAACGTGGACTGTTTGTCCAAGAAAGCTTGTAACTTTTTCTGAATAAACACCTCAGATACCATCCAGTTTGAATGAGGTCCTTTTAGTAATATATATATATATATATATATATATATATATATATATATATATATATATATATATATATATATATATATATATATATATACATACAGTATAATAACCAATATGGTGTTTCCCTAATAAGTGGCGGCTCCAGTACAAGCCAAGAATAAATTCACAAAAATTCTCTCCCTTAACCTTCTGAATCAGGGACGGAACACACGCAAAGAAAACTTTATACACGTCAGACGGTTTACAAGAATGACCGTCATATGGAATGGGTCAGTAGTTCGTATCACTGCACAATCAAAAACTAAGTTAACAGTTTCGCCATGAATAACTATCGGGGAAAATGTGACGTGGCGTCACATACGGGTTGGTCCTGATGTTCTTTGTGTCCCGATGATGTATTTAGGATGATTAAAACCTTTGTTCTCTGTTACCCACACTGCCCTATAAAATGGAAGACTGCAGTATCTGCAAAAATACAAAACTGAGAAAAGTGGTAGATACTCCTTGCCTTACTACTGATTTTGCAGATACTGCAAATGGGACCCACTAAATACTCGTGGAAAGCATTGAAGAATCATTCTGAAACTGCAGTAACTTGTGTATTAGTGTTTCACGAGGCCAATAGGTGGCATATCTCAGTTTCGAACATTCTGCAGATACTGCAGCGTTCCATTTTAGGGCAGCGCCGTTGCAAAGAAAAGCCCAGCTAACAAAGAAAAGTAGCCTGTCGGAGAATCGCTGACATTGTACGTGCTTTTGTCTGCTCATGCAAAAGCAGCTATCATCTACCACGGGGTAGTAAATGAGGGGGCCCTGTGTCAATTTCAAAGGCGAGCCACCAGAAACCCACGTTCAATAGAGTCTGACTGTAGAACAGAATAGAATATACAATTTAGGCCGAAGGCAAAGCTGTGGGACCTATGAGGTCATTCAGCGCTGACAGGAAAATTGAGAGCAAAAGGTTACAAAGGTGTAACAGGAAGCAAACCTCGCAGTTGCACCATGAAATAAATGTTATGGAGAGGGTGGAAGCTAAGATGGAAGAAAGAGTATAAGAACGGAGCTACAGTAAAAGGAACGAAAGGGGTCGCAGCTATAGCGGCCGAAAGGACGCTGCAAAGAACCTCAAGTAATGCCCACAGTGCACCGCATGAGGTGCACTGACGGCACTACTCCCCTACGGGATTGAGTCTGACTATAGAATAACCATACCCATCGAATATCTTAGATGGCTAAAAGTATTCATGTTGTCTTAACTCTTTATTTCTTTCTAATGAACACCATATCCTTTGGAAGCTTAAATTTCAAGTCAATGACCCCTATGGGCCTATTCAATATGAATAGGGTCCATCTATTGAATAATAATAATAATAATAATAATAATAATAATAATAATAATAATAATAATTCATGGCAAACAAAATTCCCTTTCTTGTATATCTTGTTTGAAACTATTTACTGAGGCTCCGATAACCTCTGTGACTGGGACAGACATTCTGACGCACTTCAAAGTCACCAGAGAAATTTCTGTTCATTTAAGTTCGTTATCGTTGAGACCTCTCTGTCTGAACGTGAGCCGTGATTGCTTTTGCCAGCTATTTCGGTGTGTGTGTGTGTGTGTGTGTGTGTGTGTGTAAGCAAAAGAATGCGAATCTGAGGTTTTCACATTTTAATGCGAATCTGAGAATTTCACATTTTACTAACATAAAACCGTTCAAAACAGCCGTTCCAACCAAGTAGGGACTTCACGCCGTAAATGACCAAATGTTAACTAAACGATTGCACCGCATTTTCCATCAAACCTTTAGGAAAAGTATCAACAATGCGACCGAAAGTTAGATTCTTCTTATAACCTCAGGAGACGGGGTTCCATTCTTAAAAGGAGCGAGAAGCTTCAGGCACGTTTAGTTAAATCCCACCTAGTCTCTATTGACCTACAGATTTTCTTGTGTACCTCATATTTAATCAACTGTGGTGGCTTGTAACCAGTGTGGACAAAGCATATATAGGTTCTAACCTTGTCACAAAGGGCTTGGTGAAAAAGGTTCACAGCAAAAATAGCAAGTGTATATATACAATATATATATATATATATATATATATATATATATATATATATATATATAGAGAGAGAGAGAGAGAGAGAGAGAGAGAGAGAGAGAGAGAGATTACAGATTACATTGGTGGCACAATGATAGTATTCGAAGCCGTTTTTCGTTTTTTCATATAATATAAATTATATATGTATATATACATATATGTACATATATATATATATATATACATATATATATGAACAGTGAGTGTGTGTGTGTGTGTGTGTGTTGTAAGTGTACATTCCCCTTCCAAAGCCGTGTCTCTCAGCCTAAAACAAGACGAGACGAGACAAAGAGACACAAAGGAACTCCTCCAGTCTGTTAACTCACAGAAGCTCCGCCCTTTACGGAAGTCTCACGGAACTTGGCACTTCCTGTTTGCGACCTGTTTTTTTTTTTATTTATTTTTTTTCTTCATAATGTTTTTGATAAGCCGGAAATCATCAAAAGACGGTCTGCCTCACGCCGACTGTCTCGCTTCCTCCGTTATCAACATTTTCTTTCGGAGCACTTCCTTGCTTATTCCATTTTCCTGTGAACTGACAGAAGCTGAACACTCGAGGTGTTTTTGGAATTTCTTCTGCAGTTCTCTCTCTCTCTCTCTCTCTCTCTCTCTCTCTCTCTCTCTCTCTCTCTCTCTCTATATATATATATATATATATATATATATATATATATATATATATAATTATATATATACACAAACATACATAAACACACACATATATTTATATATATATATATATATACATACATACATACATACATATACAGTATGTATATATATATATATATATATATATATATATATATATATATATATATATATATATATATATATATAGGCACATCCCAGTTCGTTACTTAGTTACCATAAAGTATCTGTTCTAATGCAGAATGAACCATATGTGATATATATATATATATATATATATATATATATATATATATATATATATATATATATATATATATATATATATGTATTCATTATATATATATATATATGTATATGTATTCATTATATATATATATATATATGTGTGTGTGTGTATTATATATTATACACACAGACAGACAGATAAACAGAGTCATTCTCTCAACAAATACTTACTTTTGACATCGACGACATTTGATTTTTTGCCTAGAGTATTTTAAACCAAACCAATCAATCAATATGTCCCACCTTCGGGAGGAAGGTCACCCGCGACCTTCCAACACCTTGACCAAACGGCTTCACCCTCCTTCCTTCCAGAGAAAGCGTAGGAAGCAGGAAGGGCTTTCCCTTTCCAGGGAGACTTCCTTTTTCCTAGAACCTGAAGAGACCTACTGAGGGGTCCGGAATCAGTGAGTCACTGGGTCAAGATTTGGCAGGACATTGTAGAGGAGAGAGAGAGAGAGAGAGAGAGAGAGAGAGAGAGAGAGAGAGAGAGAGAGAGAGAGAGAGAGAGAGAGAGAGAACGGACGGAAAGTTTAAAGCTATAAAATAAAACGGAGAACAAAATAAAGAAATAATACGGACTAGTATAAAAAAAAGAAATAAAGAAAATGAAGAAGGAATACATATTGGAATAAAAGAAATAACGAGGGAAGAAAGAAATGACAAAAATGAAATAAAAAAAAATTACAGGACCCAATAAGCAAAATTGAAATTTATGGCCCACTAGTCAAAAATCCAGACACCTGTATTAACATATATCGGAAGAAAGTCAGGAAGAAAACAACACCGAACAAAGGAACGAGGAACAGGAAGAAATGAGCAGGAGGAAAGTACAAGAAACTAGGACGAAGGTCCGACAGAGTCCTTGAGACTGTTTTCCTTCGCCCTGAGTTTTGTTCCTGGCAAACAAAACGGGCGTCTGACGTTTGTAAGGAGGGAGATCGTGTTTGCTTTGAAACGACGCAATCAAGGGTTTTATGACTGGCTTGTTTATGGGTTCAGGTGTGTTGGCTCAAAATGATTGCGGACACTGGGTTCATTTAGACCTTCACAATGCTTATTTTTTTAATTGGCTGAATTAAGTGATGCGCGTATGTTCATTATTCCCTGCCCGGTGTAAATATAATGCTAGCACAATACTGTATGAAAGCTAAAAGATAAAAGGTTAATGAACTCCTCAAAAACCTTGGGAAGTCTGTTCATAACATAACCAAGTTATAGAGATGAAATGAACAGAGATGATTTACATTACGCACACATACACACACATATATAAATATACTATTTTCCTTGCATTTTAATACATTTTTATCTATTAATTTATTTTCTCTTTATAGCAAGTGGGGTCTCAATTCATCTTCTGAATAATAATAATAATATATATATGTGTGCGTGCATATGCTAATATATAATGTATAATATATATATATATATATATATATATATATATATATATATATATATATATATATATATATGTGTGTGTGTGTGTGTGTGTGTCCACCCGTATATATATATATATATATATATATATATATATAAATATATATATATTTATATATATATAGGGGAAATATATATATATTAAATATGTGTGAATGTGTGTGTGTGTGTGTGTCACGCAGTTCCTCCGTATTTGTGCTCGCGCCTATTTTAAATGACTATAAAAATTTGTCCCGTAAAGAAGGAAAATGGCCATATAAATTAAACGAAAGGAGAATGAAAAGTATATGATACTCAGTACTTCACGCAGAATTTGTCTCCAATCCTTTGTCTGGAGAAAAGAAAAGGATGAAAGTGGGAATGGGATGCTCTTCCAGTCTCCTTTTGTTCAACTTCTTTGAAAAGTCTATTTTTTTTTTTTTTTTTTTTTTTTTGGTTCACTAAAGAGAATTACCATTGAAGAAAGCAAACGGGTGGGCATGAGGCGCGTCCAGTGTCGCCTCTGGAAATTGGAGAATTTGGTGCAAATGTAGAATTGGATGAAAGTGGAGAATTGAATGAAAGTGGAGGATTACATGAAAGTGGAGAATTGGATGAAAATGGAGAATCGAATGAAATTGGAGAATTGGAAGAAAATGGTGAATGCGGTGAAGAAGGGAGAATTTCATAAAAATGGAAATTTGATGAAAAAGGAGAATTGGATGAAAATGGAGAATCTTATGAAAATGGTGAAAATGGAGAATCTGATGAAAATGGGGAACATTATGACAATGGAGAATCTGATGAAAATGGAGAACGTGATGAAAATGGAGAATGTGATGAAAATGGAGAATCTGATGAAAATGGAGAATTTGATGAAAATGGAGAATTAATGAAAATGGAGAATCCGATGAAACTTAGTAAAAATATTCATTGGTTGACATCAACTTAGTTGAATTCTAATGGATGTTGATCTATCAGTGAAGATCTGAGTATCTGACGTCATGGAAACTATATTGCCCATTATCAAGGGAAGGGATTTTCAACGAAGGGTGTAGAAAAGTTATGCCCTCCAATGAATGAAGTATCTTAGAATGCTTACCTTGAACTAATGAATGATCATCTATTTATTTTTCCAGGTTCGTTTTTATTTTTATGATTTTCTGTTTGACTTTTCCAGTTTTTTTTTTTTTTTTTATTTTTACCGCATTATTTCTGTGCATTAGCATTAACTTAATTGAAATGGCAACTGTGTCCAATTCAATCACTTGCATAAGAATATTTTAACTATCTCATTCATTTTATTAGGGGCCAAATGTCACTAAAGAGTTAATGTATAAAAATTATAATTTCATGTTCCCGAATGAGCATCTGGTGTATGTATATATATATATATATATATATATATATATATATATATATATATATATATATATATATATATATATATATATATATATATATATATATATATATATATATATATATATATATATATATATAATATAATATATATATATATATATATATATATATACATACACAGCCTACGTGCGTGTTTGTACCCCCAGATAATGTAGCAAGAAGCGTGACACAGAAGCCCATTAGGGTACATTACCTCAGGTTATCTAAATACCTTTTTCTCTTTTTTTTTCCTTTTCTCTCAAGGACCTCAGAAGGAACGGCCAGCCATTACCCCCTCCCTCAACCCCCTACCGCTACCGGCCACTCCCCAGTCCACCCCACCAGGAGAGAGCCGCCGCCGCCGCCGCCGCCGCCGCCGTCATGTCCATATCGGTAGCAACGGTGACGTCAAGCACCGGGCGTCAGGAGGCGGGGTTTCGCTCAGTGCAAGGGGTCGGGGGCGTGACCTTCGCCAAAGCAGGAGGAGGAGGAGGAGGAGGAATGGGTGTTGACGTGGGCGGGACCAGCGTGGTGCAGACCACGCCCCCTCACCACGAGGCCGGTTCCGCTCTGCCCCACAACGGCTTGACCAACCTCAGAACGACAAGCCCGCCGGAGCTACCGACGCTCGCCCATGACATTCTGACCCCGGAGAACCTCCCCTCCTCCCCGCCCATCTTCTCCCCGCCCGTGCCACCCACGGTGCCCATCTACTCCCCAGTGTCGCCCGAGGGTGGCAAAAACGACACCAACTACTTCTTCGCCTGCGGCGGCGGGATCCCGGGACCTGCGACGGGAGTGCCCTCCGGAGGAGGATACTCGGCCACTTCGACCTTGTCCACCACCTGCAGGGCGTCGCCCGAGACGGAGACCATCAAGAGCGCCCTCTGGGGATCCAGGCATCGCAACCAGAGGTACAACTCGGTGGCAGACTCCGAGGCCGGATCTATCTCGGATTGCACCGAGGGAGAAAGATCGCCCACGCTGCAGGTAAGCAGTAATCTCTCTCTCTCTCTCTCTCTCTCTCTCTCTCTCTCTCTCTCTCTCTCTCTCTCTCTCTCTCAGGTTACAGAACGAGAATTTCCCTCTCCTTCAGTTGAGTCTTATCTGAAATAAACAGGTTTATCAATATTTTTTATCCTCATCAAGTCCCTACCAACTGCATCTGATTTGAAGTAAATTGTTTATCGAATGATCACCATAAAATTATTAATTTTTTGTATTCATATCATGTGGTCTCTAATACCCGATTAGTATGCTTGCTATAGACGGTACATGCGTGTAATTTCAACTGCACAAAACATTTTGCCTTCAAAGTTATCGTGGAAAGAAAAGTACACAAAAAAAAAAAATTGATAAGAACAAACAAATTTATCTCTAAAGAGCTTTTGTACATTGCAACTCGTTATCTGAAGACTTGTATTTCACCAAGGAGTAAACACCCACTTTTGCTTCCATTTCTCCTTTTTTTAGTTTTCTGTAAAAGAAAACTATTGTGCCGGCTTTTTGTCTGTCCGTCCGCACTTTTTTCTGTCCGCACTTTATTCTGCCTGCACTTTTTCTGTCCGCCCGCAGGTCTTATAAACTACTGAGGTTAGAGGGCTGCAAAATTGTTATGTTGATCATCCACCCTCCAATCATCAAGCGTACCAAATTGCAGCCCTCTAGCCTCAGCACTTTTTATTTCATTTAAGGTTAAAGTTAGCCATAATCGTGCTTCTGGCATGGATATAGGATAGGCCACCACCGGGCTGTGGTTAAAGTTTCACGGGCCGCGGCTCATACAGCATTATACCGAGACCACCGAAAGACAAGTTGTATTTTCGGTGGCCTTGGTTATACGATGTAGCAACTGTACAGAAAACTCGATTGCGCCGAAGAAACTTCGGCGCATTTTTCACTTGTTGTAATTAGATTGAAGTGAGTGCTGTAATTTACTGAACGTCATGATGATGTTAAAAGCTTTCCTTGTACCCAGGCGCATTCGCTGGTGATAAAGATTCTAATTTCAGAATCCCAAATTCCTTTCATCTAACACAGATCTACAAAAGGCTTCTTTAACCTTTATAGTGCAAATTTATATTTTCTTCAGTACGTCATCATAATCCCCTTAATTTTGTCAAATTCAGTGCAAATACTATTGAGTTTCGATGAGAAATATTTCCCAATGTATTTCTAGGTATTGGTTAAGTATTCCATATGAATTTTATGATCTACATATAACGAAAAACCTAACCTAATACTTCTATGCTAAATCTAGGAAACATTCAAACACCATGTTCTTCCTAATTTTTTCTCCTAGAGCACACATACACACACATATATTATATGTGTATATATATATAAATACATATTGTATATATAACATTTTATCGTTGTATTTGTGCAACAGATGCCGAATACCCATGCATCCAATGTCTTAGCCAGTCAAAAAATGAAAAGATTAACTGCAGTGTACAGCAAATGAAAGGGAAAATTCCATTCAACATGGTAATATTCCTACTGCATATTAATTGCTTGATGTCACACCTACAACGTTTTTTATCAGTGGATGGCCTATCATTAAAAAAATTTAATTGCCTACAACAATAAGGTCTAATTACGCTCTTGATGGGGTTTTCTGTCGTGCTAGTTAATTATTTGCACTACGAACAAATATCAGTGCAGGAGCACTAGGGACGAGACCAAGAATTGCAAGTATATGTAAATTCCATTTCTTTTACAAAATGCTAAGTTAAAAGTCTTGACGACTATTCAAAAATGAAACCAAAGTGCAGGAGAACTTCACGCTAAAATTCAAGAAACGTCTATAATTATCATACAGAAGTTAAAAGAAAGTCACTCCGAACAAAATATATACAAATTTGTCAAGTTAAATTTTTAAGTTAAATTCTCCCCTGGTTAAATTCTCCTTCTCCCAATAAGGAAAAGTCAAGAAAATCCTCTCCCACCCCGTCAGGCATTATTCCACTCAAGAACATTTTTCATATGCCATTTTTCATTTTTTTTATTTTCATTTGATAACCACCACCAACCAACCCCTGAAAATAAAATCAATAAGAATAAAAACTCTTGCGCAACATCTAGCATTTTAGCATCCTTCAAAATGAAAAACGATGATCAAGGTAATTCTCAAATATACATAGAAAATTAAAGTTCGTTTCCAGCATACGAAAGGCGCACAAAGAGGTCAATTATTTACACATGTACTCAGGACATTAACAAAGTAGAAACGAGCAGTTTCGTCAAATACTGTCTCCATCATGACTTATGACTGACAGCCAAATACTGCCTGTATCAGACTTCTGACTGACAGCCAAACACTGTCTGTATCAAATTTCTGACTGACAGTCTCCCGAAGTTCGTAATCGCTGGAAAATAAAGGCATCGTTTGTCGTTATGCAAAAGGATTTGACTTCAGGCAGGGCTAAATACAGTTACCAGTAGGATTTAACATGAACGCGCAGTCCAATCAGTCTTGCCAGAGCTCAATTCAATCCCACCTTCCATATCCTGAAACCGACAATATCTGTATCTGGAGAAGTTCAGGCAAAACTGCAATGCATTACTACCCTAATACTCTTCTTCTTGAATTTTAATACATTTTTATCTATTTCTCTTTTAATTATTTATTTTTAATAAGTGAGATCTCTTCTTTCTGTATTTCCCTTTACCTCCTCTTACTTCTTCCTAATGAACACCATCATATTCTTCGGAATGAATTTCAAGTCAATGGCCCCCTTTTGGTGGGCTTGTTCTATATGAATGGGTTTCATCTGCTGAATAATAATAATAATAATAGTAATTACGCAGTAGAGTTAATTGGATACCGGAGCTGTAGGTTATCTACTCGGAAAGTGCGCATTCATATATCGCTAAACCGTGAGTAGCCATTTTAGGAGCAATAAATGGCGTTGTGGAAGAAGACGTACACCACAGGAGATCAGGGCAAATGTACCGAGGTTCTCCCTCTCCCCCCCCCCCCCCCCTCTCTCTCTCTCTCCTCCACCCAGCCAGCCTCGACTCCCTCTTTGCTGTTTATAACGATAGGTATGTCCCGAACTACTGGCGTTCCTCTCCCCAATTACTCCCTTTCGATCCCTCTCTCTCCTCAGTGTTTCGCATAAAGTGGAGGCGTGTTCGATCGGTGCCAGAGGAGAGCGGAGAAAGCTCTCCCAAAAAAGTGCGCCCCGTTTGAAAAGGACGGGCGGTCGGCACGAAACGTATTTCATTATCATCTGGATGCTACTGGTCTCGTTATAGTTCGATGCTGATAATCTCGACATTCCGATGTGGGCGATTGTCTGACCGACACTGACGCCTCGGCCACGAACTTTCAATAGCTTGCAGCTTCTCTCTCTCTCTCTCTCTCTCTCTCTCTCTCTCTCTCTCTCTCTGCTACAAGAGACCCGCACTGCCTCCCAAATGTAAGTTCAGGCTCCATGCGAGGATCCAGCTATAGCGCGTAGCATCAACGCATGGACGGAACAGAGAAAACGAAGTGACTGTGAATAGTTTGTGAATCATTTCAATTCGACTTGCTTGCAGTGTTAAGCCACAAGCACCGCAGACGCGCTCGCGGCGACAGGAAGTGCTTCCTATACATCTTTTTATGCCAAATCAAACCGCGCACGACCAGGCGCGCGCGTGTGCTGCAGTTTCCATCCACAGTCAGCCACCTACAAATGATCGCTCGTCTCTGTAATTTAGACGACCGCCATCTGTGAGACTGCAGCCGTTCCTTTTGAGGAGAAGTTTCTTAAGAGGTCAAAACAAACGCAAACACTCGCTCAGAGAAGAAACAAAGATGTGTGGATAGTGACCCGCTTTCTGGCCATTCGCGAAGATACAACGCGTGAAATACAGAGGTGAGGTACTCGTTGTATGCAGGGGTTGAGGGGTCAAACGGTGTTAATATAAGACATCTGTGTAGGTAAATGGAATGACTGGTGCTTAGGAAGTCAACAAATTTAAGGATGCAATGGAATGTGCAATGAGATCGAATGTTATATGGGAGGCATGGAATGTGCAATAAGATCGAATGTTATATGCGAGACATGGAATGTGCAATGAGATCGAATGTTATATGGGAGAAATGGAATGTGCAATGAGATCGAATGTTATGTGGGAGAAATGGAATGTGCAATAAGATCGAATGTTATATGGGAGACATGGAATGTGCAATGAGATCGAATGTCATATGGGAGACATGGAATGTGCAATAAGGTCGAATGTTATATGGGAGACATGGAATGTGCAATGAGATCGAATGTTATATGGGGACATGGAATGTGCAATGAGATCGAATGTTATATGGGAGAAATGGAATGTGCAATGAGATCGAATGTTATATGGGAGACATGGAATGTGCAATAAGATTGAATGTTATATGGGAGACATGGAATGTGCAATGAGATCGAATGTTATATGGGAGACATGGAATGTGCAATGAGATCGAATGTTATATGGGAGAAATGGAATGCGCAATGAGATCGAATGTTATATGGGAGAAATGGAATGTGTAATAATTTTTAATGTTATATGGGAGACATGGAATGTGCAATGAGATCGAATGTTAGGGAGACATGGAATGTGCAATGAGATCGAATGTTATATGGGAGACATGGAATGTGCAATAAGATTTAATGTTAATGGGAGAAATGGAATGTGCAATGAGATCGAATGTTATATGGGAGACATGGAATGTGCAATAAGATTGAATGTTATATATGAGAAATGGAATGTGCAAAAAGATTTAGTGTTATATAGGAGAAATGGAATGTGCAATAAGGTTCAGTGTTATATGGGAGACATGGAATGTGCAATGAGATCGAATGTTATATGGGAGGCATGGAATGTGCAATAAGATCGAATGTTATATGCGAGACATGGAATGTGCAATGAGATCGAATGTTATATGGGAGAAATGGAATGTGCAATGAGATCGAATGTTATATGGGAGACATGGAATGTGCAATAAGATTGAATGTTATATATGAGAAATGGAATGCAAAAAGATTTAGTGTTATATAGGAGAAATGGAATGTGCAATAAGGTTCAGTGTTATATGGGAGACATGGAATGTGCAATGAGATCGAATGTTATATGGGAGGCATGGAATGTGCAATAAGATCGAATGTTATATGCGAGACATGGAATGTGCAATGAGATCGAATGTTATATGGGAGAAATGGAATGTGCAATGAGATCGAATGTTATGTGGGAGAAATGGAATGTGCAATAAGATCGAATGTTATATGGGAGACATGGAATGTGCAATGAGATCGAATGTCATATGGGAGACATGGAATGTGCAATAAGGTCGAATGTTATATGGGAGACATGGAATGTGCAATGAGATCGAATGTTATATGGGGGACATGGAATGTGCAATGAGATCGAATGTTATATGGGAGAAATGGAATGTGCAATGAGATCGAATGTTATATGGGAGACATGGAATGTGCAATAAGATTGAATGTTATATGGGAGACATGGAATGTGCAATGAGATCGAATGTTATATGGGGGAGACATGGAGCAATGAGATGGAATGTTATATGGAGAAATGGAATGCGCAATGAGATCGAATGTTATATGGGAGAAATGGAATGTGTAATAATTTTTAATGTTATATGGGAGACATGGAATGTGCAATGAGATCGAATGTTAGGGAGACATGGAATGTGCAATGAGATCGAATGTTATATGGGAGACATGGAATGTGCAATAAGATTTAATGTTATATGGGAGAAATGGAATGTGCAATGAGATCGAATGTTATATGGGAGACATGGAATGTGCAATAAGATTGAATGTTATATATGAGAAATGGAATGTGCAAAAAGATTTAGTGTTATATAGGAGAAATGGAATGTGCAATAAGGTTCAGTGTTATATGGGAGACATGGAATGTGCAATAAGATTGAATGTTATATAGGAGAAATGGAATGTGCAAAAAGATTGTGTTATATAGGAGAAATGGAATGTGCAATAAGGTTCAAGGTTATATGGGAGACATGGAACATGCAATAAGATTGAATGTTATATAGGAGAAATGGAATGTGTAATAAGACTGAATGTTATATGGGAGACATGGAATGTACAACAAGAATTAATGTGCAATTTGTGGAAATCTACCGCTAAAAAAGAGATAATCCATTTGGTGAATAATTACACGAAGCGAGAACATCCGACAAACCACGGAATTATCATAGTTCACAAACACTCCGCGTTATTTAATGTTCCCTCACAAATTCTAGGATGCCTTCGTATTCTTCACCGAATGCACGGCAGTCACTAGCAGAAAGATATTCACCATACATAGTCATGACCACAATCCGCTAAATCTCAAAGGACACCCACAAAAACCTAAGTAAAGTCAGTTCATCCATTTTCTGGGTACATTACGAACTCACACCATCACCAGGATGCCATACAACAATATTACAAACTTTAATATATTTTTCACATACGCGGATTATGATTCTATGCTGTAAATAAATGATTTAGACTCCCCAGTCCCCCTCTTTAAAAAATAACTTTATTTATCCAGTGTTAAAGTTTTCGGCCTCAGATCGTGAATATGTGAGTCATCCGGCCAATCAGCTTGAAGCTGTGACATCACTATCTGAAACACATGACCTTTACTGGCCAATCGTGTGGCGAGGTCTTGAGTGCACTGTGAATACGGCTAATTTATTTTTTTTTTTTATGTATTTCATTCGTGTGTCTAGGTTAATTATAAATTTTGTTACGGAGGGTTTTAAGAGATTCAAAGCCTCTAAACCAGTTACGATGCAATGGCCAGGGTTAGGTTAGTTTAGGATGTGTAGATATGCTGAGACGTATTTTGATGCTCATTTTTTTTTATAGTCTCCTCATAAGGGATGTTTCTTCCAAACTCAAACGCTATATATTTCCAACGAGAAAAAGGAGAAAGTTCGTTAAAATCATACGAAAAACAAGTGTTATCATTATTAGTCACCACAGATAAAAAAAAACTTTTATCATCAAACCAACATTGGTCACCATAGCTGAAATTACGTAACCTGAAAAATGACAAGACAACTTCTAATACAAATTCTGCATTAAACGCTTATCATAAATGTACGTTTATACAGTCGACACATGTGTTAATCATTCTTGGCAGAAATAACCCAAATCAAAATAGCACAAAATAATAGAGAAGTTACAAAAGTAGGAAAAACTCATATCAAAGTGTCTATATTTCAAGGGGTATCCCTCCTTCTCCAAACAGCCTAAAAGAACCATTTATAATAAAAATCAAATTTTAAGTACCTTGGAGAAGAATATCTGAACATTCATTTATGGAGGTTTGAAAAATGAACAATTTTTCCTTATTCTTTTTCGTACTAGATTTGAGAATCTATCCATCGAAAGATGAATTTTGTGATTAATTCGTGAACCTCGCATCTTAACAAAACCTGACGAATTAATATTAACAAATGAATGACAGCTAATAATACATTTATGATGACATGTTAAAATTCACGTACCGATCTTCTCATAACACCTTGACCTCACGTGCCAATAATAGCAGTTTTATCTACCTTGTTTTTCACCCTTTTCATCAAAATTTATATATACATTTTTTCTTCACTTTTTCAAACCTGCTTCCCGGCTGTTATCACGATAATTTATTTTTTGTCCTTTTATTTATTTTCTTGTTTGTTTTCATATCTTTATCAAGACCACTCGAAACCGGTTAAGCTTGAGTGTTCAATAGTGCGGAATGGTCACGATAGCTGATGAGCGCGGCAAGGTAGGAAAGATAGGTTGTTTTTGCTTTTAAGTTTCTGAATGTCCAGTTAGATTTGTATCTTCTAATACACTAAGGATCTAATTCCTATTTCGCTGAACGGAAAGGTCAGACCTGAAGCGGTTTTAATCATTATCGTTACTAAATATGTGGCCAGTTCATAGCTTATTTGAAGGACCGTTTCTAAGTATTTAATTCCACATCAATATAAGAAGAGATACATTTTTTAAGCTTTATCATAGAAGAGGCCGGTTCTTTTTTTAAATAACTTAATCCCACAGAGACTGTGAAAATGAACAAATACAAAACGAAATTATTCACCGTTACTCGAAAAATGTTACTTGAAAAATAATCTCATTTGGATAACAAAATGGAAAGCAAAAAAAAAAATAAATCAGACGCATATTCTGAGTTAATTTTTTTAAAGAACGTCGAAAAAAGAGGGTGACATTTCAGTGGCTGAGGCTGAACTTTTCCTCAGAAATTCCTTAGTTGCCGAAAGGTCAATTATTGGTCGTTTCTGAGTTGTTCCTTTCTATTCGTTAGTTGATGTTTACTGATGTTTGTCGAATCTCAGTCAGCATTCGAAAGCCATTCGTTTAGGGCAATCTCTCTCTCTCTCTCTCTCTCTCTCTCTCTCTCTCTCTCTCTCTCTCGTTGTTAACTGATAAAAACGCAATGCTAAAGATTTGTTTTATCAAGGAATAAATGTCATAAAAGAACCTTGGAACAGTGGCTATAAGCTTTATACCAGAGGACACAAACACACAATTATCCTTAGACAAATAAGCCACTTCGACATTCAAAATTCTATACTGTCACAATTCAAGTTTCTTGCCAATGATTCCTTATGAATATTTAAGCAAGAAACAGAAAGAAGAAGTGAACGAAATTCAAATAAAAACGTGAAATGAAAAAATTCCATTTGCAGAACACCAGAGGTCAGCTGTTCAAGATAAGCGCCTATTGTCGACCTTAGAGGCAGTGACACACATGATATTATCTTATCAGGTCATCCAAGTTTTCAAGTGATTTTTCTTTTTTTTAGTATTAAATAACAGACAACAAACACGCATTACTGTTTGTTCCCATCGTAAAAATGAGGCATATAAATTTCGCGGAAAATGCATTAAGTTGCATGTCAACATATTATGAGCTTCTTAAAGGCGAGCTCTCTAATAGAACGATGTGTGGACAAAATATTCACATTAGGTTTATTCTGCAACTGTAATGTTGAAATATTTTATGAAATATTTGATACACATATTTCTCAAGTCGCAATTTGACGAGTACTCCATTTTATACTGCCGAATATATTCTGACAAAAAATTTTCTCTCACTTTTCTATAGCGATTTTCTTGTAAAAAAAAAAAAAAAAAGTCTTGGGAGAGGACATTAGCAGTCTGGACCCTTTTCCTGATAACCTTATTGTGCTCTGTCGACTTAACCAATGAACTGTGTACGTGGTTGTCAGTCGGCTGAAATGGGTCGTAGCAACAGCTGACATACAAGTACAATTACTTGTAGATTTAGTTCCACTCCTCCGGGAGATAGGGATGGGGGATTTTTAAACGGTGTCAGACCGATGTTAAAACGATACAAAAATGGCAAACTCTGTATCCTTGCTACGTGTAAACAGTGAATTAAGCTTTTCTGAGGCTAATAGACACTGATTCATTGGATAAGAAGCTTAGTGATTCAATAGTTTTTTTTCTCTCTTTCTCTTTATAAGTTAACGCACTAACATTACAGCACTCACTCCAATCTAATTACAACAAGTAAAAAATGCGCCGAAGTTTCTTCGGCGCAATCGAGTTTTCTGTACAGCTGCTACACCGTATAATGAAGGTCACCGAAAATACATCTATCTTTCGGTGGTCTCGGTATAATGCTGTATGAGCCGCAGCCCATGAAATTTTAGCCACGACCCGGTGGTGGCCTGTTCTATATCGTTGCCAGAACCACGATTATGGCTACCTTTAACTTTAAATAAAATAAAAACTACTGAGGCTAGAGGGCTGCAATTTGGTATGTTTGATGATTGGAGGGTGGATGATCAACATACCAATTTGCAGCCCTCTAGCTTCAGTAGTTTTTAAGATCTGAGGGCGGACAGACAAAGTGCGGACGGACAGACAAAGCCGGCCCAATAGTTTTCTTTTACAGAAAACTAAAAATAGTGTCGACAAATCACAGTACCTTGAAAAGATAAAAAAGCGTATCATATCACTTGCTGTCTCTTAATGCTGTGCCTGGGGCAAAGTAGAGAAATTACGAAAAGATAGATACTGCAAGCAATGCACTGTGGGCATTACCTAAGGTTCTTTGCAGCGTCCCTTCGGCCCCCAGCTGCAACCCCTTTCATTCCTTTTACTCTACCTCCGGTCATATTCTCTTTCTTCCATCTTCCTTTCCACCCTCTCCCAACAACTGATTCATAGTGCGACTGCGAGGTTTACCTCCTATTACACCTTTCAAACCTTTTTACTGCCAATTTCCATTTCAGCGCTGAATGACCTCGTACGTCCCAGCGCTTAGCCTTGGGCCTAAATCCTATATTCTATTCTATTATATCAGTCACACTTCATTCACTTCTGATATATACTCGTTTGAAGGCAATGAAATCGATTAAGATGACACCAAAGACCCGACTCTCATCCAAATGTACAGTTCACATTTTCTTGAACATTGTATCCTTGCGAAAAGGGACGCAGGATGTACCCCAAAATAATGTCCCATATAACCTTGTAAGTTTGTTGGTCTAATATTTTTCCGTAATTTTTACCGTTCCCAAAGGACAAAAAGAACGAGCCGAAGACTGATATATTCGTCTGGTCAGATGTGAAAAGATAAACCAAAGTTATAATAACAGCGAGTCCAGAAAAATGCTGATATTACCGCCCTAATGGTGTTCTCCTTTCATTTTAATACACCTTTATCTATTTATCTATTTATTAATTTATTTTTTTTTTTATTTTTTAACAAGTAAGGTCTCTTCTTTCTTTATTTCCCCTTACCTCCTCTTACTTCTTCCTAATGAACTCCACTTTCCTTGGGAGTTTGAATTTCAAGTCGGTGGCCCCTTTGGTGGGCTTGTTCCATATGAATAGGTTTCATCAACTGAATAATAATAAAAATAATGATAACAATAATAGCCAGATATTAAAATATAAAACAATAATAATAAGACTGCGTCCAACTCATGACGTTCTCACGCCTCTGCGTGATGACCTGGGCTGCTTTCCAATCGAAGCTCCAGTATATACGAACAACTTTCCCAAAGGGTCTTAGAGAACCGTTCCTTTCCTCCCCTAGAACATCTCGGTTCCCTTATCAGCCAAAGATTATCTCGGGTGATTAGCAAGGCCCTGATACCGAAGGGACTGCATACGGTCAGCTGTTCGAACAGAACTTCGAGAGACTGGCTTAACTTTCTGTTTCTAAAGCGACATGCGTGGACTTTGAATTTCAAGTTCGTTCTAGAAATATTCTTAAATATTATTTGTGCATGAAAATGAATATTCCTACATTAAGAAATGTTCATAGTAGCATGCGTCTTCGAATGGAGAAACAAACGGTTATGTATATGTACGTATATATTTAAAAATAAATCTGTACAGAGAGTTCTCGGGAATCTGTTCGATTCCCCTTTTCAATCGAACAGATTCCCGAAAGCTTCTGTACGGATCTGTCTTTAAATATACGTACATAACATAACTGTAGATTTGTTTCTCTATTCCTAAATTGCTATCCAAATTGTGTAAACTTATTTATTTATAGCGAAGTGTATACCCCAAGAAGTAATATCCCGATATACCTCTCAAAGTGTTTATAACACAATATACCCCATAATATCCGGATACACCTCTCACTTTCTAGTTTTTTTAAACTATCAGATTCGCCTTTATCGACAAGACCTTTGGGATTCGAAAGCAAATGGATTTAGCATAAAAAAAAACTTAACTGATTCAAGTGAATTTCGCGCATTCCGGATCACAATAGTTTAAAAGGTCTTAGCACTGAAGTATTACATACAGAAAATAATGAATGAAACTACAAAATGAGTCAACTTATATACCGATGGTTACGCAAAGGTTACGATTATACTTCATCTAATGTTTTATCAATACACACACACACATACATACATATATACATATATATATATATATATATATATATATATATATATATATATATATATATATATATATATATATATATATATATATATATATATATATATATATATATTTGCATTAGCAAGATTTTAGACAATTGCAGTGAACGTCAAACAACTTCCACATTTCTTCCAATGTAAACTAATTACGTATTCACACAATGGCATGCACACAAACAGAAGCTTTATAAACAAACGCAGTATATATATTAATAAAATAAGAAAACAACCATCGATCATTACGAAAATCCCATTACAAAGAGATCTGGCTCAAAGGTTTTCAAGACCTACAAATCCAGTGTGTGTGTGACTCATGGTCAGGTCAAGGTCGCATGAGGGGGAGTAAGGGGCTTGATACGGGATCCCATGGTTCGTAGGTGCAAAGCCAGTGGTCTACTGGACCATTTACCCTACCATAAACGCGACATTGCTAAGTAACCGGGGACTGTTGAAGGATCAGTATTCACAACTAGTTCCAGGTATCTTCTTAGTAAGGGAGATGTATCCTATACAAGCGACAGGTCATAATATATATATATATATATATATATATATATATATATATATATATATATATATATATATATATATATATATATGCACACATACATACATACATACATATATGTACACGTACATACATACATCTATGCATACTTATAGATTATGGTTTTACTCTCATTCATATCATTTATATATATGCACGCAAGTATTCATATACTGAAATATAATAATTATATGTTCCCCGTAGGGGGTAATGTCGTCAGTGCACACCTCACGCGGTGCACTGTGGGCATTACTTAAGGCTCTTTGTAGTGTCCCTTCGGCCCCCTATAGCTGCAACCTTTCCCATTTCTTTTACTGTGCCTCCGTTCATATTCTCTTTCTTCCATCTTACTTTCCTTAAGAGTTTTCCTTCTGCGTTAGTCAAGATGACCTTCCCTGTCTCTCTCCTTCCAGGAATTAAGATGTCCTTTTTTTCTCTCTCTCTCTCTCTCTCTCTCTCTCTCTCTCTCTCTCTCTCTCCTTCCAGGAATTGAGATATCCTTCTCTCTCTCTCTCTCTCTCTCTCTCTCTCTCTCTCTATCTCTTCTCTCTCTCTCTCTCTCTCCTTGCAGGAATTAAGATATCCTTCTCTCTGTCTGTTTGTCTGTGTGTCTCTCTCTCTCCTTCTCCTTGCAGGAATTAAGATATCCTTCTCTTTCTCTCTCTCTCCTTGCAGGAACGCGCCAGATATCCTTCTCTCTCTGACTCTCTCTCTCCCAGGAATTAAGATATCCTTTTCTCTTCTCACCTCTCCTTGCAAGAATTAAGATGATTTTCCTGTCTTTCTTTCTCTCTCTTTTGTTCTGTTTATTATTGCATTATTTTTCTCTTTCTCTCTCTCTCCTTGCAGGAATTAAGATATCCTTCTCTCTCTCTCTCTCTCTCCTTCCAGGAATTAAGATATCCTTTTCTCTTTCTCTCTCTCTCCTTGCAGGAATTAAGATATCCTTCTCTCTCTCTCTCTCTCCTTCCAGGAATTAAGATATCCTTTTCTCTTTCTCTCTCTCTCCTTGCAGGAATTAAGATATCCTCTTTCATTAAACAAATCATCCTTCCAGGAATTAAGATATTTCCTGTTTGATGATTCTCTCTCTCCAATTGACATGCAATTAAGATTCCTTTCTCAAGTTGTATTAACTCCTTCCAGGAATTAAGAAAGTGCAAGATTCTCTTTCTCTCTCTCCTTTTTGCAGGAATTAAGATATCAGTTCTCTCTCTTTTTTCCATGACCTTAAGTAGTTTTAGCGAGGAACTGGTGAGATATATCCTTGCAAAAAAAAAAAATCTTTCTCTCCCTCCTTGCAGGAATTAAGATATCCTTCACTCTCTCTCTCTCTCTCCTAGGCAGGAATTAAGATTTCCTTTTCTCTTTCTCTCTCTCTAGGTGCAACATCTTTCATTCCTTTACTGTACCTCCTTCTCTCTCTTCATCTTTTCCTTCCAGGAATTGATCATAATTTTCTCTTTCTTTCTCTCCTGTTGCAGGAATTCAGACCTTCTTTCTCTCTCTCTCCTTCCAGGAATTAAGACCTTTTCTCTTTCTCTCTCTCTCCTTCCAAATTAAGATATCATTCTATTCTATTCTCTCACTTCACAAATTAAAATTCATTTTCTTTCTCTCTCTCCTTCAGGAATTAAGATGAACCTTCTCCAACTCTCTCTCTCCTTCCAGGAATTAAAATATCCTTTCTCTTTCTCTCTCTCCTTCCAGGAATTAAGATGTGATTTCTCTAATCTCTCTCTCTCCTTCCAGGAATTAAAATATCCTTTTCTTTTTCTTCTCTCTCCTTGCAGGAATTAAGAAATATCTTCTCTCTCTCTCTTTTTCCAGGATCATTTAAGGCGCCTTTTCTCTTGGGTCTCTCTCCTTGCAGCTTGATTAAGATATCCTTCTCTCCAATCTTCTCCTTCCAGGCAATTAGATATCCTTTATCTTATTCTCTCTGGCGACCTTGCAGGAATCTTCTGAAACCTTCTCTCTCTCTCTCTCACACTTAGGTAATTAAGCCTGATATCCTTTTCTCTTTCTCTCTCTCTCCTTGCAGGAATTAAGATATCCTTCTCTCTCTCTCTCTCTCCTTCCAAGATTAAGATATCCTTTTCTCTTTCTTCTCTCTCCTTGCAGGCAATGATAGCCCTTCTTAGGTATCTTATTCTCTCCTTCCAGCCAATCTAAGATATCCTTGGGCTCTTTGCTAGCCTCTCCTTCCAGGAATTAAGACTGATCCTTTTCTCTTTCTCTCTCTCTCTCCTTGCAGGCAATTAAGATATCTTTATCTTATTCTCCCCTGATGACGACTCTCAGAGCTGGATCTTCTGAGGGCGGTGTGACTGGATGCTAGGGCCACTTCTGGAGATCTTCAAGCCATGGACTTCCACCATCTTATGAGACCTTGGGCAGTGCTGTTGATTTTTCCAGTTTTATTTGATACGTTCATTTTGTTCTGTTTATTATTGCATTCTTCTATACACTTGGGCCTCCTAGCCACCTTAGGTATTTATTCAGCCTTCATTTTCTTTTGCCAATGAATGATGTTTTTGGAGAGAATGAGCCAGACTGAGAGGTAGTTCATTAAGTTCTTGGCGAGATAGCCAAGAGAGAGAGAGAGAGAGAGAGAGAGGCAATGCTAGCCACACTTAGGTATCTTATTAAGCCTGATGTCGACTTTGTTAGCCAATTCTCCTGAAAACAAATCAGCCTCACTTAGGTATATTATCATGTTTGATGGCGACTTTGTACGCCAATCGACATGCAATCGGGCAATTTAGCCACACACAGGTTCTCATTAAGCCTGATGATTTTAGTCCTGAAAAAGGGCAATGCTAGCCAAACTAGTATCTTATTAAGACTTTTTTGGGGACTTTAAAGCCAATCTCCTGAGACTTTTTTTTTTTTTTTGCTAGCCACACTTAGGTATCTTTTAAGACTGATGGCGAACTTTGAGCCATCTCCTGATGACCTTGGGCAAAAAAAGCCATACTTAGGTATCTTATTAAGACTGATGGCGACTTTGTAGCCAATCTCCTGAGACCTTGGGCACTGCTAGGCTTTACTTAAGGCATCTTATTAAGACTGATGGCCTTTGTAGCCAATCTTCTGAAACATTCCCTTTACTGCCTCCTTTCAGGTATCTTATTAAACCCATGACGACTTTTCAATCTTCTGAAACCTTGGGCAATATTAGCCACTGCTTTGACGTTTCTTGTTAAGCCTGATGGCGACCTTTTGTTGTCAATTTCGTTTCAACCTGGGCAATGCTACCATACTTAGGTATCCCATTAAGCCTGATGGCGAATTTTGGCCAATCTCCTGAAACCTATTCTATTCTAGCCACACACACGTATCTTATTAAGCCTGATGGCGACTTTCACAAATCTTCTGAAACCTTGGGCAATGCTAGCCACACTTAGGTATCTTATTCAAGCCTGATGGCGAATTTGTAGCCAATCTTCTAAAACCTTGGGCAATGCTAGCCACACTTAGGTATCTTATTAAGCCTGATGGCGAATTTGTGGCCAATCTTCTGAAACCTTGGGCAATGCTAGCTTTTTCAGGTATCCTATTAAGCCTGATGGCGAATTTGTAGCCAATCTTCTGAAACCTTGGGCAATGCTAGCCACACTTAGGTATCTTATTAAGCCTGATGGCGACTTTGTAGCCAATCTTCTGAAACCTTGGGCAATGCTAGCCACACTTAGGTATCTTATTAAGCCTGATGGCGACTTTGTAGCCAATCTTCTGAAACCTTGGGCAATGCTAGCCACACTTAGGTATCTTATTAAGCCTGATGGCGACTTTGTAGTCAATTTTCTGAAACCTGGGCAATGCTAGCCACACTTAGGTATCTTATTAAGCCTGATGGCGACTTTGTAGCCAATCTCCTGAGACCTTGGGCAATGCTAGCCACACTTAGGTATCTTATTAAGCCTGATGGCGACTTTGTAGCCAATCTCCTGAAACCTTGGGCAATGCTAGCCACACTTAGGTATCTTATTAAGACTGATGGCGACTTTGTAGCCAATCTTCTGAAATCTTGGGCAATGCTAGCCACACTTAGGTATCTTATTAAGCCTGATGGCGAATTTGTAGCCAATCTTCTGAAACCTTGGGCAATGCTAGCCACACTTAGGTATCTTATTAAGCCTGATGGCGACTTTGTAGCCAATCTTCTGAAACCTTGGGCAATGCTAGCCACACTTAGGTATCTTATTAAGCCTGATGGCGACTTTGTAGCCAATCTTCTGAAATCTAGGGCAATGCTAGCCACACTTAGGTATCTTATTAAGCCTGATGGCGAATTTGTAGCCAATCTTCTGAAGCCTTGGGCAATGCTAGCAACACTTAGGTATCTTATTAAGACTGATGGTGACTTTGTAGCCAATCTTCTGAAACCTTGGCAATGCTAGCCACACTTAGGTATCTTATTAAGCCTGATGGCGACTTTGTAGCCAATCTCCTGAAACCTTGGGCAACGCTAGCCACACTTAGGTATCTTATTAAGCCTGATGGCGACTTTGTAGCCAATTTTCTGAAATCTTGGGCAATGCTAGCCACACTTAGGTATCTGATTAAGCCTGATGGCGACTTTGTAGCCAATCTTCTGAAACAACCAGGCAATGCTAGCAACACTTAGGTATCTTATTAAGCCTGATGGTGAATTTGTAGCCAATCTTCTGAAACCTTGGGCAATGCTAGCCACACTTACGTATCTTATTAAGCCTGATGGCGACTTTGTAGCCAATCTTCTGAAACCTTGGGCAATGCTAGCCATACTTAGGTATCCTATTAAGCCTGATGGCGAATTTGTAGCCAATCTTCTGAAACCTTGGGCAATGCTAGCCACACTTACGTATCTTATTAAGCCTGATGGCGACTTTGTAGTCAATCTTCTGAAACCTTGGGCAATGCTAGCCACACTTAGGTATCTTATTAAGCCTGATGGTGAATTTGTAGCCAATCTTCTGAAACCTTGGGCAATGCTAGCCACACTTAGGTATCTTATTAAGCCTGATGGCGACTTTGTAGTCAATCTTCTGAAACCTTGGGCAATGCTAGCCACACTTAGGTATCTTATTAAGCCTGATGGCGAATTTGTAGCTAAACTTCTGAGACCTTGGGCAATGCTAGCCACACTTACGTATCTTATTAAGCCTGATGGCGACTTTGTAGCCAATCTTCTGAAACCTTGGGCAATGCTAGCCACACTTAGGTATCTTATTAAGACTGATGGCGACTTTGTAGCCAATCTTCTGAAATCTTGGGCAATGCTAGCCACACTTAGGTATCTTATTAAGCCTGATGGCGAATTTGTAGTCAATCTTCTGAAACCTTGGGCAATGCTAGCCACACTTAGGTATCTTATTAAGCCTGATGGCGACTTTGTAGCCAATCTCCTGAAACCTTGGGCAACGCTAGCCACACTTAGGTACCTTATTAAGCCTGATGGCGACTTTGTAGCCAATCTTCTGAAATCTTGGGCAATGCTAGCCACACTTAGGTATCTGATTAAGCCTGATGGCGAATTTGTAGCCAATCTTCTGAAACCTTGGGCAATGCTAGCAACACTTAGGTATCTTATTAAGCCTGATGGCGAATTTGTAGCCAATCTTCTGAAACCTTTGGCAATGCTAGCCACACTTAGGTATCTTATTAAGCCTGATGGCGACTTTGTAGCCAATCTCCTGAAACCTTCGGCAATGCTAGCCACACTTAGGTATCTTATTAAGCCTGATGGCGACTTTGTAGCTAATCTTCTGAAATCTTGGGCAATGCTAGCCACACTTAGGTATCTTATTAAGCCTGATGGCGAATTTGTAGCCAATCTTCTGAAACCTTGGGCAATGCTAGCCACACTTAGGTATCTTATTAAGCCTGATGGCGAATTTGTAGCCAATCTTCTGAAACCTTGGGCAATGCTAGCCACACCTAGGTATCTAATTAAGCCTGATGGCGAATTTGTAGCCAATCTTCTGAAACCTTGGGCAATGCTAGCCATACTTAGGTATCTTATTAAGCCTGATGGTGACTTTGTAGCCAATCTTCTGAAACCTTGGGCAATGCTAGCCACACTTACGTATCTTATTAAGCCTGATGGCGACTTTTAGTCAATCTTCTGAAACCTGGGCAATGCTAGCCACACTTAGGTATCTTATTAAGCCTGATGGTGAATGGCCAATCTTCTGAAACCTTGGGCAATGCTAGCCACACTTAGGTATCTTATTAAGCCTGATGGCGACTTTGTAGCCAATCTTCTGAAACCTTGGGCAATGCTAGCCACACTTAGGTATCTTATTAAGCCTGATGACGACTCTCTAGCCAATCTTCTGACACCTTGGGCAATGCTAGCCACACTTAGGTATCTTATTAAGCCTGAAGACGACTCTCTAGCCAATCTTCTGAAACCTTCAATTCTTCTCCTCCTCTAAGCTTTGTTCTTCATTCCTTTTTTTTCACCGAAGGGTAATTTATTCTGTGGATTACTGCTATGTAAGTTCGTGACTTTTAGCTTGTGTCATAATAATAATAATAATAATAATAATAATAATAATAATAATAATAATAATATTATGACAGCAACAACATCAAATTGCATCCACAAGTTGGGGCAAAATTCATATCATGTTTCTCTTCATAATTTCTACAAAAATCCACTGACATTAATTGTAAGTGCTGAAGTTCAGAACTTACTATGCAGTCAAAGTAAAGGATTAAAACTCCCTGCGAGAGACATTTCATGGAAGTTGAGACTGTTTGTGTTGTGGTTATCCGGTTACACGACGCAGGCATACCCCCAATGAATGAGGTTGCGAACTGCGTTTTCCTGTCGTGTCCAGCGTGACTGCATTACAACGCTGCTGGTTTTTCTCGGAACTGGTGCGCAATGAAATCGCACATGATCACTCCGCAAGAGGCGAAGGAGTATTCGAGAAAAACAGTGTGTGAGAGAGAAGGAATGCCTACGTTAAACGTGAAGGAGGGAGACGCCATGGTTCGATGTATTTGCTTAAACCGTTTTGTGGGGTAAGTTTACTGAGAGAGAGAGAGAGAGAGAGAGAGAGAGAGAGAGAGAGAGAGAGAGAGAGAGAGAGAGAGAGAGAGAGATTTCCAAAACTAGTCATCATTACTTCGGTATGTAGACAGAATATTGTGGAGGACTGTGATAAATAATACGAGAGAGAGAGAGAGAGAGAGAGAGAGATTTCCAAAACTAGCGATCATTTCTTCGGTACGTTGACAGAATATTGTGGAAGACTGTGATAAACTTTTCCATACCAATATTTCCTTTGTTCAGAATGTACAACGGTATAATAAAGTGAAAGAAAAAAGATGCATAACACATGATGACAATAACATTAACGAAGTATAGCGTGCTTAGTAACTAAAAGGTTATAATTAACATATTTTTATATGGCTGTAATTACCATATTTCCTGTGAGAGAAACACTACAGAAGGGAAGTTGCTGTAATGTCTATGTTAATTTTCGTGACTTTGAGAATCAGCTATTTTTAATCCGGACGCAAAGTGGAAAACAAGGAAAGAGCCAAGGTTACAAAAAAAAAAAATGGTTATCATATCTTAAAGGAAAACAGAAGCATGGAGAAAATTCCATGCTGAAATAAAATCAGCATTCAATTGCTCCGTAAGGGGGTAGTGCCATCTGTGCACCTCATACGGTGCACTGTAGGCATTACCTAAGGTTCTTTGCAGCGTCCCTTCTGCCCAAAGCTGCAACCCCTTTCATCCCTTTTACTGTACCTCAGTTCATATTCTCCTCCTTCCACCCTTTCACTCTCTCCTAACAATGGTTGGGAGGTTTTCCCCCCCTGTTGCACCTTTAATACCTTTTTATACTCAATTTCCCTCTCAGCGCTGAATGACCTACTAGGTTCCAGCGCTTGGCTTTTGACCTAAATTTTATATTCTATTCCAATTTAACATCAATGAATTTCAGACTTCATTTTATACTCCATTCTGAAGTCAATTTCAGAACGCTTGAATAACTGAATGTCAGAGAGGGAACTGTCTAACTGCTCACCTCGACGTAATACTTCATTTACTTGGCACTTACATGGTGTCAAGTGATTATCTTAATTAAACATTACTGCCCTAAAATAGAAAACTGCAGTATCAGCAAAATTGTCGAAATTGAGATATGCCACCCATTGGGCTCGTGAGACACTAATATACAAGTTACTGCAGTTTCAGAATGATTCTTCAAAGCTTTCCACGAGTATTTAGGGGGTCCCATTTGCAGTATCTGTAAAATCCGTAGTAAGACAAGGGA
Source organism: Macrobrachium rosenbergii (assembly GCF_040412425.1). Lineage (NCBI taxonomy): Eukaryota > Metazoa > Arthropoda > Malacostraca > Decapoda > Palaemonidae > Macrobrachium > Macrobrachium rosenbergii. The sequence goes on from NC_089766.1 coordinate 49,003,882, forward strand.
GTATCTACCAATTTTCTCAGTTTTGTATTTTTGCAGATATTGCAGTCTTCCATTTTAGGGCACAATACATCGATTACTATTAGCTAATCTTAATTTTCACAGCCAGATAGTACCATCGAATGGACGGATTATTATTATTATTATTATTCTGAAGATGGACACTACCCAAATGGAACAAGCCCCCCAAAGGGGCCACCGACTTAAAATTCAAGCTTCCAAAAGAATATTAAGGTGTTCGTTAGGAAGAAGTAAAGAGGAGGTCAAGGGAAATGCAAAAACAAGAGATCTCGCTTATTAAAAAAGAAAAATAGATTAATAAACTACTAAATAGATAAAAATGTATTAAAATGCAGTTACTAGTTACTAACTGGGAGTCGGTAACTCGCGAAGAAAACGGGAATTTTTCATGCACAACGAAAACGGGGATAATTGCGGCATCCTCAGTGCTATACTCTGACCACTCGATTTTACATTTGGAGGAAGGAAAACTGTCAAGTCACGCTGCATTGCATGAAGAAATACTGTACTCAACGTTCCATTTAAGCTTACGAGATTTGCCGTTAAAATGAAGCAGACCTGTCCACAGCAATCAGAAGAATTTCACTGAATGGAATGCCGATGCCAGGACATTCATTACTGGTTAATCAAAATGGCAATACTTAGTCCGCCATAAATTTTGTGGAAAGTAACAATTACAACGTTAAATTAGTAGTTCAAGTGAAAGCATCATATAAATGTGTGTGTGTATGTATATATATAATATATATACCGTATATAAATATGAATATATATATATATATATATATATATATATATATATATATATATATATATATATATATATATATGGACAAAACCGAAGGAAAAGAACGGCTGTCACCCTTTTCAGTCTAAAAATTTAGTAACTGGTAAAAAATAAAAAATCTCCAAATCTTAAGACATAACTGAATACTATTCTGTTTACCTTAACGGTGCATTCACTGACCAGACAACTCAGTGATGTCACAGCGGAGCCAAGGTGTATAAAACTCAGGGTGGTTCAAGATTATTTTCACGTCATCGCAAGCTTTGACAATACGATCACAGTGACGAGGATGTCACGGAAAAAAAATCTTCTCAAGCTCCCATTAACATTTTTGAGTGCAGTTTTTTCCTTGTACATCCAGCCTGTGGGCTTGCACGGGAGCGCGCGTTCTCTCTCTCTCTCTCTCTCTCTCTCTCTCTCTCTCTCTCTCTCTCTCTCTCTCTCTATATCTCTATTTTTATTATATATATATATATATATATATATAAATACTTATTATATATGTTACAGGCAGATAGCAAAACCAGGCATTTCGCGAACTGCCTGAAATTTCAGGCAGAGAGCGATATGCACTTAGGGACATTTGATCCCCAAGGGGCTAGAACTAAACACGGCGAAATACATTTGACCTCCCAGGGGCTAGTACTAAACACGGCAAAACAGTGTAGGCGAGTCACTGTTTCGCCGTGTTTAGCACTATCCTCTGGGGATCATACGTCCCTAAGTGCATTTCGCTATCTGCCTGAAATTTCAGGCAGTTCGCGAAGTGGCCGGTTTCGTTATCTGCCTGCAACATATATACATGTATACAATACTTTCACTTGAAATACTAATTTACAAATATAACCGTACGGTTATGTACAGCACAAAACGGACGCACATACAAACGAGAATTTCAAGGAGAGAGCGATTCCTGCAGTGCTCGAGAAGCCACACTTTCACCATCTTTCATGAATAAAACCGATGAATTAAAAAAATACTCATGGTAGTATGAGTCTTGAATTGGAGAAACAAATCCACAGTTATGTATGGGTGTGTGTGTGTGTATGTATATATATATATATATATATATATATATATATATATATATATATATATATATATATATATATATATATATATATATATATATATATATTTAGAAATAAATCTCTGCAGAGAGCTTTCGGGAATCTTCCCGAAAGCTCTTTGCAGAGATCTATTCTAAATATACGTACCCATAAATAACCGTGGATTTGTTTCTCCATATACCGATGGACATCAACCACCAGCTCTCTCTCTCTCTCTCTCTCTCTCTCTCTCTCTCTCTCTCTCTCTCTCTCTCTCTCTGGAGGCGACCAGCGTGAAGCGTGAACCTCAACGGCGGGCGAACTAGGACCAGACTGGTCTGCCTTCATCACCGCACCAGACATCGTTAGGTCTTCTCCGTGGGAATAATCTTTAATTCAATGGATAGCGTATCATGGCTCTGATTGCTAGTATCTCGTTTCTGAGCCGCGACGCCCGAGGAGCCTCCTCGTTAATCATTTGTTCGGCTGCCAGCAGATTTTGTATCTCATTTGTATCACCTGGTGTATCGCACCTTCTGTCGAGAGATGAAATGTTCACACCTGTAGAGCGGATGTGAGGTTTGGGCTGTGTTTGCAGGCTGTTGGGTTTAAATCATTTCCTGGTTTCTGTGTGTTATACATATGTGTATTTTTATCACATCACCGTGACTTACATACAAACATTTAGCTACAAATGTCGTTGAATATCCATTCACCGAAGGGGAATTATAAGTGGTAAATGGTTTTGGTACCTAAGTGACTCGAACACTCGTCAGTACCGCCCAACGACTTCCAGTCGACGTTCAAAACCACTCAATATATATATATATATATATATATATATATATATATATATATATATATATATATATATATATATTTATATACTATATACAGTATATATATACATAATATATATATATATGTGTATATATGTGTGTCTTTCTGTGTCTGCATTTATGTAAACAAATGCAAGACCATGAAAAGGTGAAAAAGCACTGCTTAAAAACAGTACGATAACAAACGCCGTAAAGAGGCTGCTGTACTCAGGCACACTATCGTTTTTCCATAAGAAATTTAATTTTACAGTCTAGCCACGAATCGGCGGCTAAGAAACTCTCCCGTGCCAGACCAAGATCAGGACCTCTTCAGACACTGATATGAACAAGGATCTGAGGGAAGAGGGCGCTTTCAATAAATTTTAGGAATATCCATGCAATCATAATTTTGGAAAAAAAATGAATTATTCAAAAGATTATTATTCGAATACAATCATACTGTGGAAAACTATTGCCCTCAAAGGAACAGGCACCATACCGAGATTACAGGATCACCCACGGAATCAGACTCTGGGGAAAAATGAAAAATTCAGAAGATTATTGTACCAACATAACCACTACGGAGTATAAAGAGATATGGCACACCGCGGAAAACTTGAAAGCTCTTAAAGGAACAGGCACCCTACTGAGAATCTGGCGAATGGGTAAAGGTTTCTAGACGGCGTGGGAAAGTAAGAAGCGGCCCTCAGACATGGAGGATTCAAGCACAGGTCTCAGATAACGAAGAAGCCCAGGATGCACGGTGGCCACGTTCACCTGAGAGTTTAAATGCGTGGATGGATTGAAGGGAACTGAAGGCAATTCGAGATCATTTAAAGTAAAAGTTTATGACAAGGAATATAGATTTTAGGCCTAAGGCCTAGCGCTGAGGCCTATGGAGTCATTCTACGCTAAAAAGGAAATTGAGAGTAGAAAGGTTTGAAAGGTGTAACAGGAGGAGAACCTCGCAGTTGCACTATGAATCAATTGTTAGGAGAGGGTGGATAGCAAGACGGAAGAAAGACAATATGAACGGAGGCACAGTAAAAGTAACGAAACTGGTTGCAGCTAGGGGCCTAAGGAAGGGACGCTGCAAAGAACCTTAATTAATGCCTACAGTGCACCACGTGAGGTGCACTGACGGTACGAACCCCCATTGGAGAAGTTTATGACAATGGATTTAAGTAGTTCGTCAAACATTTAAACACATGTAAGATGCAAGTTGAATGGTATCAGCCCATTTTAGTTTTCTTAAAAACTGCTGAGGAGGCTAGAGGGCTGCAAACTGGTGCGTTGATCATCCACCCTCCAATCATCAAACATACCAAATTGCAGCCCTCTAGCCTCAGTAGTTTTTATTTGATTCAAAGTTAAAGTTACCCATGATCGTGCTTCTGGCAACGATATAGGATGAGCCACCAGTGGGCCGTGGTTAAAGTTTCAAGGGCCGCGGCTCATACAGCATGTACCGAGATCACCGAAAGATATATATCCATTTTCGGTGGCCTTGATTTTACGCTGTAGCGGCTGTACAGAAAACTCGATTGCGTCGAAGAAACTTCGGCGCATTTTTTATTATTTTGTTTGTTTTATTTCGATAATCTTTGACATTGAGGTTAACGTATCATTATCACCTTATATACCAGAGTTGGCGCAGGTTTGCTTAGGCAAGGAAACGTTTAGGCGAACAGAAATGAAATCAAAATCCAGTATTTCAGCATCTACAAGTAACGGGTCTATCTTTTGCTCATTTAGAATAATAACGATCCTTTATCAAATGCGATGCGCCAAATGACGAACATCTTATACTCCTGCAAAGTAACAACACAGTTTTAAAGGTAATGATCATTAATTCAGTCCAAGAGTTAAAGATAAACAAGTAAAATATGCGCCCAAGTTTCTTCTGCGAAATCGAGTTTTCTGTGCAGCCGCTACAGCATACAGTGTAATCGAGGCCACCGAAAATAGATCTATCTATCGGTAGTCTCGGTGTAATGCTGTAAGAGCCGCGGGCAGTGAAACTTTAACCACTGTCCGGTGGTGGCCTATCCTATATAGTTGCCAGACGCACGATTATCACTAACTTCAACCTTAAATAAAATAAAAACTAATGAGGCTAGAGGGTTGCAATTTGGTATGTTTGATGATTGGCGGGTGGATGATCTACATATCAATTTGCAGCCCTCTGGCCTCAGTAATTTTTAAGATCTGAGGACGGACAGAGAAAGTTCGGACGGACCGACAAAGCCACAACAATAGTTTTCATTTACAGAAAACTAAAAGTAAATGTAAGACCACAGTGCAGCAAAATACTCTAGCAATATTTAGATCGCCATAAGTAACAAAACAACGGTTTCCACCAAAAAATCACAGGTTAAAGAGGAACAGAAATAATAATCACTGAAAGCACGTTACGATGAAGAGAAATAACGAAGGAAATTACAGATGAAGGTAAGAATTACGAAAAACATCACCGGGCGCCGTTGTAATTAAAAGTAATTGCAGTACACTGACACAGCGAGAAAATCATTGATGACACTGGACGTGCTGTGGGAGTAATTAGCTGAAATTATAACAAAGAGAAATAATAAGAGGTGTCATTGAGGCACGAAACGAATATCGCCGGGGATAACGACAACTGGTGCGGACGATTTTGTGCTGAAGATGGAGATAAGATAAGAGCTTGCCCTCCAAGAACGCGTCCCAGAAAGAAAAAGGAATATTGATATCGGATGGGAATGAATGTGTTTCTCTCTCTCTCTCTCTCTCTCTCTCTCTCTCTCTCTCTCTCTCTCTCTCTCTCTCTCTCTCTTGTATAAATTTACATACATACATGCATAGAAATACACACGCAAATAAATTATATATAAATTATATATATATATATATATATATATATATATATATATATATATATAAACACATTTGCATATATACATACAAACACATACATATATACATATATATACATGCATACATCTGTAAAACAGTAAATAAGTACTAAGCAAATGCATAAGGTTAAAAAAAAAACTATGATGTTGTTGTTGTAAGAGAGTGGTGGCACCATAGAGAGAGAGAGAGAGAGAGAGCTTTTGGTAACAGGATGTTAAATTATCAACCGATGTAGCATATTGATACGAATCATGTATTTTTTCCGTTTCCTGACGTCGACCCATTTGAAATTCTGACAAGTATACGTTGAAGCTTTTTGTGAACTTATATATATATATATATATATATATATATATATATATATATATATATATATATATATATAATATATATATATATATATATATATATATATATATATATATATATATATATATATATATATATATATATATTTTATATTTATTTATTATTTATATATATATATATATATATATATATATATATATATATATATATATATTTAAATACATATACATGCAATATGATATTTAACAAAAATCGTAATACATCGAAGTATAAAACTCGCACAATTCGACAACATAGATGAAAAAAAAAAAGCAGATATACCAACACTTACAATACAAACGAAGAATAGACTTGAGATAAAAAAAAATGAATAACACTTGCAATCCAAATGAAGAACAGAGATAATAAAAAATGAATAACTCAATAAAAATGACACGACATAAACAAAAATACAGTACAAATGAATCATAATCAAAAGAAAACTGATAAGAAATTTCTGTCCTTCAGCGAAAAATGTCATCCACCAGGCACTTGAGAGAGAGAGAGAGAGAGAGAGAGAGAGAGAGAGAGAGAGAGAGAGGATCAAATTCCTTATTTCGTAAACAGTGTTCTTTTCAGAGCTGATAAGAGGAAACGTTCGAGTGTTTACCTAATGTTTTACAAAGATAGGCGAGTAGGCTAGTTACATCAGCATACACTCTATAAATACAAAAGGAATCTCTCGTTTCTGTCCTGTATGTTGCTATAGGTATAATATATCCAGTACACTTTTTCCATTCAATTATATTAGCTCTAAACTTAAATTAACGGTTCGAAGTGTTTAGTGTAACAGTACACTTTTTTCCATTCATTTATATTAATTTAAACTTAAATTAAGGTTCTGTAAAAGTGTAAAACTGTTGTTTTAGCTTTAGTTTTCTGTAAAGGAAAACTGTTCCGCACTTTGTCTGTCCGCACTTTTTCTGTCCGCCCTCAGATCTTAAAACCTACTGAGGCTAGAAGGCTACAAATTAGTATGTTGATCATCCACCCTCCAATCATCAAACATACCAAATTGCAGCCCTCTAGCCTCAGTAATTTTCTATTTTAAGGCTAAAGTTAACCATAACCGTGATTCTGGCAACGATATAGGATAAGGTAACCACCGGGTCGTGGTTAAAGTTTCATGAGCCACGGCTCATACAGCATTATACCGAGACCACCAAAAGATAGATCTATTTTCGGTGGCCTTCATTATTAGCTGTAGCAGCTGTGCAGAAAACTCGATTGCGCCGAAGAAACTTCGGCGCATTTTTTACTTGTTATGAAACAAGATTCCTTTTCAAATGCACGTTATTGTCGCTTCTTGTTAATACTAGCCATTGAGTTTTACAATACACAGTAAAGTTAAAGTAAAAATTACTTTTTTTTAAATCAAATAATCACCCTAGGGAACACTCAAGAGAAATATTAATTATTAACTGAAAGAAAAAATTTAATCGTAACGATATTCAAGTTTTAGTGAATGTATGAACAAAAAATATGCTAAATAATATGTTTACATAAAAATACACGAGACAAATAGGGCTCGAATTTTTTTTTTTTTAAGTATTTTTCACTTGAAAGATATAGTTTTCTTGTTATACAAGAAAGGGAGGACATGATTTGGTAATGAAAAATAACATTGAAACATTTCACAAGTACAGTTTCTGGAAGAAAACAAAGGACCCATTCCAGATAGTTTCGTTCGTAAGCAGCTTGACATAATAGTCAACTGATGGAATTTATATTATTATTATTATTATTATTATTATTATTATTATTATTATTATTATTATTATTATTATTATTATTATTATTCAGAAGATGAACCCTATTCATATGAAACCAGCCCACCAAAACTGACTTGAAATCAAGCTTCCAAAGAATATTAAGGTGTTCATTAGGAAGAAGAAGAAGTAAAGGGAAATATAGAAAGAAGAGACCCCACTTACCAAAAAAGAAAAAATAAATTAATAGATAAAAATGTATTAAATTGCAAAGAGAATATTATTAAGGTTTTGAATTATGTAACAATGATCTCTCCTTATTCAGCAACATCAAAGCGAGAGGTAGAAGGATCAGGACTATGCAGAAATCAACACAAACGTAATAATACAGAAAAAATGTTAATAGTTACAGTCTCCTGAGGATGTCGTGCAATTGAACTTCAAAAGTTCAGGCGAAGATGCAATGCGTTACTACCCTAATGCTATTCTCCTTGCATTTTACTACATTTTTATCTATTTATTAATTCATTTTTCCATTTTTAATAAGTGGGATCTCTTCTTTCTGTATTTCCCCTTACCTCCTCTTACTTCTTCCTAATGAACACCACATTCTTTGGAAGCTTGAATTTCAAGTCAATGGCCCCTTTGGTGGGCTTGTTCCATATAAACTGGGTTCATCTGCTGAATAATAATAATAATAGTAATAATACGCCTCATTAATCAACAAAGACCTGTTGTAATTAAGAAGTACAGGCATGCATCTTAAATCTTTGCTACAGCACTGGCCCCAGGTACTCGGAAGTTAAGTCATTGGCGATCTGGTCAGTACTGGGAAGAGGTACTGGTTGGTACGCCTGGGTTAGAATATTTTACAAGTCACGCCGTCGGGTAAAAAAAGTCCCTGAGCACCAGTAGTCCAAGGGGTCTACGTGTTCAAAGAGCCATAAATATATCAATATAATTGCTCAGAGACAATGATAAACCTTCTGGAGTCATCACTCCATTAATCTTAACATCAGGATATTAGTTCGTTCTCCTGGTTTTGCCTCAGTGCAGTTTGTGCTTATTGTAATGAAGTGGTGGCCTCCTTTTCCCAAGCAATGGTAATTACAATTTAAACTACCGTTGTGATGTATCTTGTTTGTCCGTCTTCTCTCCGCTCTAATTCAACAGAGAACTCCAATTATTGCAGTCTTTAGAGCTTTCATACCAAGACCTAGCACGAGACTCGCTGTACAGAGCATCAGTATCGTCATTCTGTTGAGGGGCCACGTTGTCACATTTCCCACCAAGTGAGGCTTTCTGTTCAATTGACTTTTTAACTGTCGAACGGTGTACCTGGTAGTATTGTTGATGACCCTGCTCGTAGTTTTAACCCGTGTAGTCCGTTTTAGCCTTTTATGGAAGTGGAATATAAGATTTTGGCCAAAGGCAAAGCGCTGGAACCCATGAGGTCATTCAGCGCTGGAAGGAAAATTGACAGCAAAGGAGGTTTTAAAAAGTGTAACAGGAGGAAAACCTCGCAGTTGCACTATGAAACAACTGCTGGGAGAGGGTTGAGGAAAGTAAGATGGAATAAAGAGAATGTGAACGGAGGTACAGTGAAAGGAATGAAATGAGTTGCAGCTAGAGGCCGAAGGGACGGTGCAAAGAACCTAGAGTAGCGCCTACAGTGCACCGTATGAGGTGCACTGATGGTGCCACCGCCCCTACGAGGTTTATACCGTTTTATGATCCCAGCCCGTGGTGCGAAGCATACGCAAACTCTCTCTCTCTCTCTCTCTCTCTCTCTCTCTCTCTCTCTCTCTCTCTCTCTCTCTCACACATAAAGACAATGAAGTCAGCTCAGCTTAAACTGTTTCTCGCAACGCGCCGCTAATCCGCCTAACTGCTGTTTAATCTACAGGTAGAGAGAGTTGCATTAATGCTGTACTTTAAAGCACCATAATCCATTTGGATTCATTTTTCTGACCAATAATATTCACGTATGCAAGTGTACCTAATTATTTGTTTACTTATAATAGATTTCCTTGGCTCTGCTTTCTCTTTTTTGTAATATATATTTTTAACACACATATATATATATACATATATATAAAAATATACATGTGCATACTGTATATATATAAATATACATATATATCTTCTTCTTTTTCTTCTTCCCAGCTTGTTCCCATTTTTATATGGGGTCGCCGTGATGCCTTCTTTTGAAGGACTTTGATAATATATATATATATATATATATATATATATATATATATATATATATATATATATATATATATATTATTCTGTAGAACCTTTTAGGGCTCTTTTCATACGATGTCTACTCATTTTAAGTATCAGTAACTATACATATACATACATACATACATACATACATACATACATACATACATACATACATACATACATATATATATATATATATATATATATATATATATATATATATATATATATACATGAATATATTTTTTTATTATATTCTGTAGAACCGTTTAGGGCCGTTTCATACGGTGTCTACTCATTCCAAGTATCAACAACAACACATCCTAATGAGGTTAGGATTGAATCACCTTCGATTATCGAGGGTTATCGCAAAATCAAGGCAGCAGCGATATTGAGAGCGAGAGGGCAGATAAGGAGAAAGCTTATCGCTACCCAGACGCCCCTTGTATCGATAACAAGTTCACATGTGTATATACCTCCTTTAAGTGATATTCTTTCAGTTAAATCCACTAATCTCACATCAATCGGATTTCATTTTTTAAAAGGAGGAGAAGACACGAGCGTGTTTCAAATAAGATCGGTTACGTCGGCATTTCTTCGCAGAATGGGAAAATAAACTGATAAAAAACAAATTAAATACTCAGAAGTATTTCGCTGTTGACGAAAACGCCAGAAATCCTATCCGAGGAAAAAAATGGAGATCTATTAGAACATTTATCGACAGGGGAATAATAATGTGGTTATCAGCATCACCGGAGCTTTTGAAAATATCTCCTGTGGAAGAAGAGCCTTTTATCAAGGGAGTCGTGTGTCTTCGATAAATCTAATTCATCTCCGATTAAGCGCCGGAAAATTTGCCGACATCCACACACCGCCCTGAAGAGGGTTTCAGAGGTTTCCTGACTTGTGAGATTTTGACTGGAAAGGTTTTCTGACTTGAGAGGTTTTCTGGCTTGAGAGGTTTTCCGACTTGTGAGGTTTTCTGGCTTGAGAGGTTTTCTGACTGAAGAGGTTTTCTGACTGGAGAGGTTTTCTGGCTTGAGAGGTTTTCTGACTTGAGAGGTTTTCTGACTGGAGAGGTTTTCAAACTTGAGAGGTTTTCTGCCCGGGTTCTGTTCACAGTAATAATAATATTCAGCATGCATGAAGAACAAAATATTTTATTTTCATTAACTTAAGACATAAACATATACTTTAATAATGGGAATAACTTTTTTTAAAGGGGACACAATCATGAGAGAGAGAGAGAGAGAGAGAGAGAGAGAGAGAGAGAGAGAGAGAGAGAGAGAGATATTGGCAATTAATGCAATCATCTATATGTACGCATAAACAACATAAAATATCTTCAAACTTGAAATTAATTAAAAAGTGTAAAAACAACTAGTAAATGTTTACGAGAGAGAGAGAGAGAGAGAGAGAGAGAGAGAGAGAGAGAGAGAGAGAGCGTTAAGACACAAGGATTTAAATGAGAGAGAAAGGTCCGTCATGACCGCGGAATTGGTACCGCTTTATATTACAGAAGGACCCGTGAAGAGTATCCTTCGAAACGTGCCTTCAGCGTTCCCGTGGGAAAGGGGTGACTGATTTTACTTCAGTCCCCCTCCTCGACTGAAGTTATTTCAGCGACTGACGAACATGAAACGGATCGTTTTTGGCCAGCCGATGATTGTGAAGGTTGTCAATTAAAGGTCTGCCACTCTGGACTTCAGTCCCCCTTGATAAGGAAAACAGCCTACCTACTTGAGAAGTCGGTGGGAGGGAACGCGACGGTGAGATAAAGCGAAAGCTTTGCGCAGTTTACCCCCAGCGTGGGTCTACCACAAGGGTTGCTGCAACGGTGGAAGCGAGGAAGACACGTTAACGAAGTTTCCATGGAGACAAGAAATGGTCAATTATGATTCGGATATCTACCAGTAACTCTGGAACATTTAAAAATGGCTTATCAGACCCGATAATCTTTCAAAAAATCGAGCCGTTGGTTTTATCACTCGCGAATTTGGCCCGACTTCTGTCTTCTAAAGAAAGACAGGGTCTTTTGAATGGTTTCATTTTGGGGGTTGGGGTACTATGAGGATTACCCAGTCAAGGTTCTCCTAAAAGCTACGTAATTTAATATATCTAAAACCCTTAAAACAATTTCTGGGGCTATTCATGCAGTGTCTGATTCCATTCCTTGCTTACTGGTTTCTCGTAAGACTTGAAGATCATTATCCATTCCTCAAATTCCTCCAAAATAATAAAAGACGAAACGCCTTCTATTAACGATCAAGACCATCTAATCAGTGATGGCATTTCTTGAATAGGTATTCGGCTGTTATGTTCGTAATTATAAAGGCATGCAAGACGACGGAAACTGTTCCAACTGGAATACAGGTTCTTGATTTAATCAAATATCAGTGTTTCTGGAATAGTATCCCAGATCACGAACTGAAAAAAAAAAAATAAATATATATATATATATATATATATATATATATATATATATATATATATATATATATATATATATATATATATATATATATATATATATATATATATATATATATATATATATATATATATATATATATATATGAACTGTCTCTTCACCTTTGGAATCAATGCTGACTGACACCCATACCTAAACAGAAAGCTTATCAATAGTTTGAAGAAGCCATCAATCCCTATTCACACACACACACACACACACACACACACACACACACACTTGTCCATCTCAAATTTCCAGCGTATTCCAACGTTTCATCCGTCCATTTAGCCAGACCTTTTCTCAATTTATCTCTCCTCCTACCAACACTTACGGAAGATACTTTCTGTTCACCAACCTATCGTCCGCTCTACTCCTCACACGGCCGAAAGCCCCTCAGACTTCTCAGATTTATCTTTTCAACATGAATTGAATTAAATATAAAGTTTAGGGCAAAGGTAAACGCTGGGACCTATGAGCTTATTCAGCGCTGAAAGGGAAATTTAGAGTAGAAAAGTTTGAAAAGTGTAACAGAAGGAAAACTTCGCAGTTGCACTATGAACCAGTTGTTTAGGAGAGAGTGGAAAGTAAGATGGAAGAAAGAAAATGTGAACGGGGCTACAGTACAAGGAACGAAAGGGATTGCAGCTAGGGGCCGAAGGGACGCTGCAGAGAACCATAAGTAATGCCTACAGTGCACCGCATGAGATGTACTGACGGCACTACCCCGCAACGGAGACATCTCTTCTAAACCACTAAGCATAAACGCTATCTTCTTCGCTTCACTTATTCTGCGAATCATCAGCTCTCTTCTCTCATCCGACCAAATATTAAAAAAAAAATCTCTTTCAACATTACTGATAACTTTATATTAAATGCCAATTTACAACAAAGCTGTCTTACTGTTTTTAGTTTTCTGTAAAAGAAAACCATTGTGCCGGCTTTGTCTGTCCGTCCGCACTTTTTTCTGTCCGCCCCCAGATCTTAAAAGCTACTAAGGCTAGAGGGCTGCAAATTAGTATGTTGATCGTCCACCCTCCAATCATCAAAGTTATCAAATTGCAGCCCTCTAGCCTCAGTAGTTTTTATTTTATTTAAGGTTGAAGTTAGCTATAATCGTGCGTCTGGCAACGATATAGGACAGACCACCACCGGACAGTGGTTAAAGTTTCATGGGCCGCATTATGGCGACACCACCGAAAGATAGATCTATTTTCGGTGGCCTTGATCACACGCTGTACAGAAAACTCGATTGCGCCGTAGGCACTTCGGCTCATTTTTTAATTGTTACTGTCTAAAACTGATTAAGAATCGAGAACCTGTGACAAGCAGACTGCACGCAGCCTTCAACTTACGGTAGAAAAAGAATCCTTTAAAAGCCGTGTGTTTTCATGTTTTATCATTTACATTAAAAGATTACAGAGCAACTCATAACAATACAAATGATTAAGTGACGAAAAGAATAGAATAGGACAGAATACAGAATTTTGGCCAAAGGCCAAGTGCTGGGACCTATCAGGTCATTCAACGCAGCGAACGGAAAAAAACAGTAAGAAGGTTTGACAGGTGTAACAGGAGGAAAACCTCGCAGCTGCACTATGAAACAATTGTTAGCGAGGGTTAAGGAAAGTCAGATGGAAGAAAGAGCATACGAACGGAGGTACAGTAAAAGAAATGAAAGAGGTTGCAGTTTGGGGCCGAAGGGACGCTGCAAAGGCCCTCAAGTAATGCCTACAGCGCACCGCGTGAGGTGCACTGGCGGCACTAACCCTACCTACGAGATTAACTGAAGAGAAAGACGAGAAAGAGATAAAAAAAAAATAAGAAATCAAGAGTGAAGAGGAGAAACAGTAGACGGAAGAAAAAGAGGAGGAGGAAGGAGGAGGAGGAGGAGGAGGAGGAGGAGGAGGAGGAGGAGGAGGAGGAGCTGACGATCCGCCACGTAATAATACAAACCTGGCAAAGCGTTATCTGGTGTTTATCTGAAATTATCAAGTGACTGGCGATAAGAGCGGGCATCACCGATGGCCCCATAGTGATTACAAAGATGACCACTAATTCACTAACTACTTCGTCCTCTTCTCCTGCCGAATCGCGTAATTTCTTCTGAAGGAGGAGGCCACGCGCCGGGAGACACCTTCACCCCGTCGACCTCAGCGCAGAACTCAAAGGCTAAATCCACTTTGTCTTTTCCCCATATTCCGGATCCTTAGTTTGCCGGGGCCCTCAGCGCGTGGGATTTCGAAGGTGAGTTACGGAATGGATTATCTGTAGCGATATCTTAATCGAGGTTCATGGGAGGAGGTGTTGTTGTTCCCCTGGGAAATGTTGTTCTGATTCTTTTTATTAAGTTCTTCTCGGCGTCAGAGGAGGAGCATGTCTCTGGTGTGAATGATTTTGGTCTTCGAAATAATCATTCGTTTGAGAAGTTAAATGTGAATACAGGAGTTTTTGGTCTATATATATATATATATATATATATAAATAACCTATTTATTATTGCGTTTGAGAACTGGTGGCAGAGTTAAATGACAATGTCCGGGTGAGTTGATAGTCTTCTAACGTTAGTGCGTCACTGTAGGAAGTCCTAGGAAGTTTTAAAATCAAAGTATATATTTATATATTCAAAACCGCCGTAACCTAAACAAAAATCTGTAAAATATTATTCATGAACTTCGCCGTCGAAGCCAAAAACATGATGGGTGCATGCCCGTGTGTTTTTGTGATAAGCAAGTGTTTTACTTCCCTGAATTGTTCTGTCAATTCACTTGCATTTTATTATTGATATTAATGTACAGCTCAGTGTCTATGACAGTTGCCCAACGATTTAAAGAGCCTCGTTTGCAAATAGATATGATGGACATTGATCACTAACTACTTATAATTTCACATAAAAAGATCACATGCCCCACATTATAAATTGTCCTCTTGTAACATGGAAATAGAGGCAGTCACAACATGGAAATTTCACCCTAGTTAGGTTTTGCCCAGTCATCTAAATCGCTGATTTTCGAACATGAAAATACTTCGCACTTAATTCTTGCATTGCTTCCATTAGGCAAATATGTTTGTTTTCAACACTATGAATCTTTTCCTGTGCTCTCTCTCTCTCTCTCTCTCTCTCTCTCTCTCTCTCTCTCTCTCTCTCTCTCTAACAAGAGTTATGTGAAGACCGTTTTCATCATGCAGAATTTAATAACAAACATCAATATTTACAGTCATACAATTTTGGCGTTGTTCACCATTTTGATTGTGACGATCTCCCTCTTGAAACAGGTCTGCCTAGGCCAAAGGCCAAGCACTGGGACCTATGAGGTCATTCAGTGCTGGAAGGGAAATGAGAGTAAAAGGTTTGAAAGGTGTAACAGGAGGAAAACCTTGCAGTTGCACTATGAAACAACTGTTAGGAGAGGGTGGATAGCAAGATGGATGAAAGATAATATGAATGGAGGTTACAGTAAAAGGAATGAAAGGGGTTGCAGCTAGGGGCCGAAGGGACGCCGCAAAGAGCCTTTAGTAGTGCCTACAGTGCATCACGTGAGTGTACACTGACGGCACTACCCCCCTACGGGGATCTGGTTCTTGTATATTTTCTCAAAAAAATGAAGGTTAAAAACTGAAAAACTAAGTCTGACATAAACAACAAATATTCAGGCTTCAGCAGGGTACTTCTAAGGACTGGGCCAAGCTGAATCACGTTTCAACTCGTGAAGGTTATGATATAATTAAATAATTAGCGAGTTACGTGTCATTACACTAAAGACGTCAGCACGCGATAAAGCAGAGTCTCGTCTTAAAATGATGAACGTGTAGGCCCTGAATTAGGAAACACAGCTGTTTCCTAATTCATGGACACCCTTAAGAGATCACGTTTTCCCTTGAAATTGCTGTTTGGCTATTTTTACTTCACTATTGATACTGGGATCTCTTATCAGCTCTCATGTTCAGCAGTCACGAAGATCTTCAGTGCTATCAGCACTATCGCAAACGGCAAGCAGTCTGCTTGTACCAAATCAAACCGTTGAACCGTTTACACTGACTAAAAGCAGCTACCAAGGTGACGTCGCGGCAGCCAGTCGTAATTTCGCTTTTGGCCCATTATAAAACTACTAAGTCAGACAGAAAAATAAACGTTACGGAGGAGCACAATTGCAAGATTTCTTAGACTAAAGTCGTTTTAGCTAAGAAAAAGGCATATTCGCGGAACCTCGCCGCGAGAAAATGTAATAATTAACGTAAAATGCCATGGAACATGACTACGCAAGATGCGAATGAACGTGACAGCGGCGAGCAGAACGTCATGATACGTGGAAACTTTCCAAGAGAATACATAGACACTATATTGGAGGATGTGATGGAACTTGTCTAGGATACGCAGGACAGGACAGCAGATATTCAGCTGAAAGCTACATGACCTTCAGCTAGGCTGTACAGGACGAGAGGACCTAAAAATACACCAGCGCCTCGATTAAATAGTTGATTTTGGGGGTCTGACTTTTTTTAATATTTTCTCCGATATCTTATCGCCAACGGCAATTGCACGTAGTTCGTAGCCTAAACTAAACTGCAGTTTACATTAATAATCAATTTAAACGATTCATTTAAAAATGTATCATTTCTAAAATGGAAGCATAGGTAAAAAAAAAATTTATAATAATCAAGCTGATCAGTCTAGAGGCCCTTAAGTCGAGACGTTACTGTAATTCTAAACATAAAACTACTAACAAGGCCCCAAAATATTCTTGGCTAAAGGCCAACGAATGTCCAGACCACAGCACAGAATAGTTTTATATAAAAAAAACATAATATATAGACAGCAAGTCTATTTTTTCCCGTAAGCCATAGTCTCAATTCCACGGTGAATTTGGATGATATGGATACATTAATATAAAAAAATTTTTTTACTGTAATAGGAGCTTCACGGCCTATCCTAAGCAACGCGTGGAATCCGGTGACAGCAGACTGACGCAGCAATGTTGATTGCAGACTGACACAGCAATGTTGCTTGCATATTAAAATGTCGAAGAGACCCTATATCTTTACCAATGCCAAGGGTCATTGAAACATTTCTTTTCAGATTTAATGACCCGCGATGACACGCTGCTAAAGGCAAATCATACGTGAATTAGCGTCCCAGGCAGTATTATGAATTACGGGAAACTCTCTCTCTCTTCTTCTAACGAACAATCAGACATAAACTATGAATGACGGGAAAACAACACCAATCATGGATTATAATTCTAGAAACGAAATTTCTCATATTTACATTTCTTTCAACGAAGTCGACTGACAGTATTCATATTATTTATATACATCCTTATTGAATTCCAAACTCAGGCATGAATTTACATTTATTATCAACGATAGACGACGTTTTTATTTTTTATCAGTTTATTAATTTACATTGTTTTTTTATGAGATTTCACTTTCCATTTCTCTCCTCTCACTTTTTCCTAATGAACACCTTAATATTCTTTGGAAGCTTCGATTTCAAGTCAGTGGCCCCTTTGGTGGGCTTGTTCCATATGAAAAGGTTTCATCTTCTGCATAATAATAATAATAATAATAATAATAATAATAATAATAATAATAATAATAATAATAATAATAATAATAATAATTTACTGACACCCACGTGTAGTAGTCGTATAAGCGTTTGGCGTTCGCGCATTTTAATTTCAGCTGAATCTACAACAGCACGGTCTTTTATTTTAATAATAGAATAACCCTTAAACCAGTGTGACGGCCTTAGCAAGATAACTTAATTAGCATACAAGCTAGAAGAAATAAAAAAGAACAGTCCAATACATCTCTTATATATTTATGGTACTGCATAAGGTTACTAATCGTATGATGAGATTATTCAAATTCATTGGCACCCAATCGTATTTATCACGCTCATGCCACAATGATTGACTGATGTTTCTAGAACGTGTCGTCGCAATTTTTGTGATCTTAGCTATTGGCCACATATCATTGGGGACGAGAAATGGAAGAGATCTTGAAAAAAAATCCCCATGAAAAAAAAAGCCTTAGCACTGTATTAAAGAGACCATGTCCAGTTTCCAATTCCCCTACAAGAGGAAGGAATTGCACTCGAAAACTGCCAGAAGGAATTACAGTCGAAAGTTGCCAGAAGGAATTGCACTCGAAAACTGCCAGAAGGAACTGCACTCGAAAACTGCCAGAAGGAATTGCACTTGAAAACTGCCAGTAGTTACTGCAGTTGAAAACTGCCAGAAGGTACTGCAGTCGAAAACTGCCAGAAGGAACTGCACTCGAAAAAACTGCCAGAAGGAAACAGTCGAAAACTAAAGGAACTGCAGTCGAAAACTGCCAGAAGGAATTGCAGTCGAAAACTGCCAGAAGGAATGGCAGTCGAAAACTGCCAGCAGGAATTGCACTCGAAAACTGCCAGAAGGAATGGTAGTCGAAAACTGCCAGCAGGAATTGCACTCGAAAACTGCCAGAAGGAATGGCAGTCGAAAACTGCCAGAAGGAATTGCAGTCGAAAACTGCCAGAAGGAATGGCAGTCGAAAACTGCCAGAAGGAACTGCAGTCGAAAAACCAGAAGGAATTAGTCGAAAACTGCCAGAAGGAACTGCAGTCGAAAACTTCCAGAAGGAACTGCAGTCGAAAACTGCCAGAAGGAATTACAGTCGAAAACTTCCAGAAGGAACTGCAGTCGAAAACTGCCAGAAGGAATTACAGTCGAAAACTTCAGAAGGAACTGTCAGTCGAAAACCAGAAGGAACTGCAGTCGAAAACTGCCAGAAGGAACTGTCGAAAACTTCCAGAAGGAACTGCAGTCGAAAACTGCCAGAAGGAATTACAGTTACTGCAGTCTGAAAAATTACCAGAAGGAACTGCAGTCGAAAACTGCCAGAAGGAATTGCAGTCGAAAACTTCCAGAAGGAACTGCAGTCGAAAACTGCCAGAAGGAATTACAGTCGAAAACTTCCAGAAGGAACTGCAGTCGAAAACTGCCAGAAGGAATTTACAGTCAGAAAACTTCCAGAAGGAACTGCAGTCGAAAACTGCCATTTACAGTCGAAAACTTCCAGAAGGAACTGCAGTCGAAAACTGCCAGAAGGAATTACAGTCGAAAACTGCCAGAAGGAACTGCAGTCGAAAACTGCCAGAAGGAATTACAGTCGAAAACTGCCAGAAGGAACTGCAGTCGAAAACTGCCAGAAGGAACTGCAGTCGAAAACTGCCAGAAG
Organism: Macrobrachium rosenbergii; assembly: GCF_040412425.1. Lineage (NCBI taxonomy): Eukaryota > Metazoa > Arthropoda > Malacostraca > Decapoda > Palaemonidae > Macrobrachium > Macrobrachium rosenbergii. The sequence goes on from NC_089766.1 coordinate 49,023,429, forward strand.
GAACTACAGTCGAAAACTTCCAGAAGGAACTGCAGTCGAAAACTGCCAGAAGGAATTACAGTCGAAAACTGCCAGAAGGAATTACAGTCGAAAACTTCCAGAAGGAACTGCAGTCGAAAACTGCCAGAAGGAATTACAGTTGAAAACTTCCAGAAAACTGCAGTCAAAAACTGCCAGAAGGAACTGCAGTCGAAAACTGCCAGAAGGAACTGCAGTCGAAAACTGCCAGAAGGAATTAAGTCGAAAACTTCCAGAAGGAACTGCAGTCGAAAACTGCCAGAAGGAACTGCAGTCGAAAACTGCCAGAAGGAACTGCAGTCGAAAACTTCCAGAAGGAACTGCAGTCGAAAACTGCCAGAAGGAATTACAGTCGAAAACTGCCAGAAGGAATTACAGTCGAAAACTTCCAGAAGGAACTGCAGTCGAAAACTGCCAGAAGGAACTGCAGTCGAAAACTTCCAGAAGGAACTGCAGTCGAAAACTGCCAGAAGGAATTACAGTCGAAAACTTCCAGAAGGAACTGCAGTCGAAAACTGCCAGAAGGAATTACAGTCGAAAACTTCCAGAAGGAACTGCAGTCGAAAACTGCCAGAAGGAATTACAGTCGAAAACTTCCAGAAGGAACTGCAGTCGAAAACTTCCAGAAGGAACTGCAGTCGAAAACTGCCAGAAGGTACTGCAGTCGAAAACTGCCAGAAGGAATTACAGTCGAAAACTTCCAGAAGGAACTGCAGTCGAAAACTGCCAGAAGGTACTGCAGTCGAAAACTGCCAGAAGGAATTACAGTCGAAAACTGCCAGAAGGAATTACAGTCGAAAACTGCCAGAAGGAACTGCAGTCGAAAACTGCCAGACGGACGATTGCCGTCCTTCACCGCGGTTATCTCTAAGGCTCCAAAAACAGTAAGTAAAAAAAAAAGGCGCTGGTACGGATCCCTAACCTTGATAAACTCTGATCGTCGGAGATAACAGAACGATAAACACACAATCAGAAGCGATAACGCCAGAGATAGGATCCACCGTTTATAATCGCTTGTTAATTCATTTTTTTTTTTGCCTGGGGAACTGGTATTTTAAAGATTCGGCTTTTTAAAACATATATTCCATTTGGTTTGACATGAATGATTTCCACGTTAAGTTTTCCTGCCTCCGATCTCTGGAAATTAACCCTGTTTTCATTTTGATACTCTTAATTAATCGCTTCTACGTTTTCATGATTTTATTGTCACTCAGCAATACCTTCCACTTGATTCCAGTTCCACTCACTTTATTACCTGAGACTCACTTTAAACTGAGGTACATAATAATAATATAATAATAATAATAATAATAATAATAATAATAATAATAATAATAATAATAATAATAATTATATATAGATGGATCATGGTTTGAAAGTATACATAATGAAGTAAATACAAGTGCATCTATCTACCTGTATATACATATATACATACAAGCACACATAATATATACATATATATATGTATATATATATATTTATACAATACATATACATTTATATATATCTATGTATTATACATATACTGTACATGCAGTATATATATATATATATATATATATATATATATATATATATATATATATATATATATATATATATAACACACACACACACACACACTTTCAGGGACACATCTCCCATCATCTAAGAAAGAAAGCAAGAGAGACACACGCTCCGGGCTACTCGGCGCTCACGGCTCGAATTCAACCTCATCCCGGCTCCCTAAAGCCCCGAAAAATTTTGTTGGCGTTTCCCGTAGGTCAAAGGTCGTCGTGAAATGACTCTTCGGAGCTGCGATGCCCTTCATATCTGCTGTTTGCGTCGAAGTGTAGGTGCGTGAGCTCCCGTTACGTAATGTGAAAATGTGACAGTCATTGTCGTTAGCGATGTGCTTTTGTCTCTTTGATCTGTTACATAACCTATGATTGCCATTTTTTGAAATCGAAAAATTATTTTTTTTTTTTTGGTCTATCACAGTCATCCTATTCGACCGGGCGGTTTTTTTTAGTGTGGGGTTCCGGGTTGTATCCTGCCTCCTTATTATTATTATTATTATTATTATTATTATTATTATTATTATTATTATTATTATTATTATTATTATTTATTATTATTATTATTATTATTATTATTCAGATGATGAACCCTATTCATATGGAACAAGCCCACCACAGGGGCCATTGACTTGAAATTCAAACTTCCTAAGAATATTAAGGTGTTCATTAGGAAGAAGTAAGAGGAAGTAAAGGGAAATACAGAAAGATGAGATCCCACCCATTAAAAAGAAAAATAAATTAATAAATTAATAAACAGATAAAAATGTATTAAACTGCAAGGAGAATAGCATTTTTAGTAATGCACTGCATATTATCATTAATTTGGAATTGAGACACATGAGCCAATAAGGGCTGCGAACAGAAAGATAAAAGAACAGGACTGACAATTTCCTGAATAAATTATATATCCCAAAAACAACGAACACATCCCAGAAGACATTAACAAGAGGGAGATATTTCTAATTTCTTGTAAATCGGACCCACACCTCTGGGATGGGGGACTACCTCGTCGAACCTGTGATATTATTAGAATACAATAGAATATTAAGATTTGGCCAAAGACCAAGCACTGAGACCTATGAGGTTATTCAGCGCTGAAAAGGAAATTGAGAGTAGGTAGGTGTGAAAGGTGTAACAGGAGAGGGTGGATAGCAAGATGGAAGAAAGAGAATACGAACGGAGATACAGTAAAAGGAATGAAAGGGGTTGCAGCTAGGGGCCGAAGGGACGCTGCAAGAACCTTAAGTAATGCATACAGTGCACTGCATGAGGTGCACTGACGGCACTAAACCCCTACGGATATTACTTATTGCCATTATTAGAAGCAGTTATTTTAAGACAACTTTGGCACTGCATAAAAGGTGCCAGATCGAGCTGTAATTAATTATCTATGAATTCGACCATAATTATCACCATCCCCGTAGGGGGTTAGTGCCGTTAGTGCACCTCACGTGGTGCACTGTAGGCATTACTTAGGGTCTTTGTAGCGTCCCTTCGGCTCCTAACTGCAACCTCCTTCATTCCTTTTAACTGTACCTCCTTTCATATTATCTTTCTTCCATCTGACTTTCTTTAACCCTCTCCTAACAATTGTTTCTTAGAGAGACTGTGAGGTTTTCCTCCTGTTACACCTCTCAAACCTTTTGTCCGCTTCCCTTTCAGCGTTGAATGACCTCATAGGTCCCAGCGGCTTGGCCTTTGGCCTAAATTCTACATTCTATTCTATTCTATAATTATCTCCGTTGTCTTAGTGTGTTAATTTTGCTTCGGCAAAAATGCAATAAATTGTAATTTCCTTGAAGCGCTCGCTATACGAGGTGGTTAGAATTTCATTTGATTTTGATAACTTTAATTGTAAAGAAGAAAACTTTAGCTTTACTTACAGAGCATTTATAATTACTTTTACTCCCTCGTCTCTTGATTTCACAAAATAATACCAAGGTTCCGTTCATCAAAGCAACAGTTACCTCATACCAATCAGTAACTGACACTTGACTGGTGTCATCAGGGTTCCAGTGTACGGCTCTATGTACACATGTACGGCTCTGTATATGTACACATGTACCGACGCAGGCCAGTGGTGTACCTTGGAAGTACAGGCAGCGCACGCGCCCTGAGTGCGCCTGCCACATAACGTCCGTTGGAAGCCCACCACAACAGTGGGTACATCCACGTCTGTCCGTCTGTACATGGCGCCGACGACAAGCCTACCGCCATCCCCAACGACTCGCTTCGTCTGTCCTTAGTAGAGAATGTCCTCCCTGTAAATGACATTATGGCTCTTGTCATAGTTTTCATGCTGTGAAGGGTGGATATCCTGTGTGTGTGTGTGTGTGTGTGTGTGTTTTAAAATCGACAGTGAGTGTACGGCAGAACTACTGTTCTTGCTGTACAATGCAATTTTTTGGGATAGAAAGAGAAGTTTCCTTGATATGGTTGCTAAACAATGAGTACGTATTGTATACACACACATATATACATATATGTATATATACAGAGAGAGAGAGAGAGAGAGAGAGAGAGAGAGAGAGAGAGAGAGAGTGTCATCCAACACTGTCTTATTTTTTGCAGAAAGCCATACTATTATGAAACGTAACTCTACTCGAAGCCTATAGTGACTGGTCATTATCGCTAGCAATCATTGTTCTCTAGTCATTATCAGCATCACCATCATTCTCATCAACGTCATTATAGCCACGTCTTTTAATCATCATTATCAGTATAATTTTAATAAAAAAAAAAAATGTATTCCTGTAATACTCTACCAATTTTACTTAAGAGATGATGACGAACGCAACTACATAAATCATTATAAATTCCAGCATACCAAAACTCGGGACATCATACAAATGTATTTTTTGTATATATGAATCATCTGTCATTACATAAACCAACCCCCCACCCCCCACACCCTGCCCCGCCTCCATCAATGCCCATATACTTTTCCTCTCATTTGAATAAAATCATCTGATAAACAAAGATTGTCGTGTAGTTGGGACTTCAGAAGCCCAAGCGAAGATGCGATGCATTGCTAACCCTAACGCTATTCTTCTTGCATTTTAATACATTTTATCAATTTATCAATTTTTTTCTTGATATGTGGGATCTATTCTTTCTGCATTTTACTTTACTTCCTTTCAACTCTTCCTAATGAACGCCATAATATTTTTTGGAAGCTTGAATTTCAAGTCAGTGGCCTCTGTGGTGGGGTTGTTCCATATGAATAGGGTTCTTCATCTAATAATAATAATAATAATAATAATAATAATAATAATAATAATAATAATAATTAAAAACAAACGAGATGACTTGTGCGTGAGCGAGTGGAATACAAATTAGCCTCGAATGACTAAAGACGAAGGCTTGACAAAGCGACGGATGTGACACCTGTTCTCTCTGTCTCACTCGTTACACGGCGCGTCTTCTCCGTCTCGTATGAAACGGATTTACTTTTGCGTTGTTTTTCTTCTGGGGTGGGGGGGGTGGGGGGGGGGGTTAATTCGACGTTTCCTCTCAGTTCGTTCGAACTGTTTTGATTCTGTCCAGATGTTTCTTCCTATTTCTGATCATTTCTTTTGCTCTTCATATTATCTGCATTTCGTGGTTGAATCAACATCTTGACTTTGGTGTTATGCTTGTTTTATGTATTGATATAATTACAAGGTATGTACATAGTAATATATATATGCAGGGTATGTACATAATATAAATACAGGATATGTACATATTAATATAAATACAGGGTATGTACATATTAATATAAATACGGGGTATGTACATATTAATATAAATACAGGGTATGTACATATTAAATACAGGGTATGTACATAATATAAATACAGGGTATGTACATATTAAATACAGGGTATGTACATAATATAAATACAAGGTATGTATGTATTAATATAAATACAGGGTATGTACATATTAATATAAATACAGGGTCTGTACACAATATAAATACAGGGTATGTACATATTAATATAAATACAGAGTATATACACATTAATATAAATACACGGTATGTACATACATATTAACATAAATACAGGGTATGTACATATTAACACAAATACAGAGAATGTACATATTAATATAAATACAGGGTATGTACATGTTAATACGGGTGCCTGAAAAGATCTCAACGCCACAGTGCAGCCTCTGAGGACAAGAATTCCTTTCAGCACTAAAATTAAAAAAAGAGAGAGAGAGAGAGAGAGAGAGAGAGAGAGAGAGAGAGAGAGAGAGAGAGAGAATATGAAAATACTAAACGTGTGATCTGCGACAGTCTCAAATGAAATAAATCGGGGAAGTTAGAGAAATGCAGAGGAAAGAATTTTTAAAAACTACATCGTCATTCGAAATTACGCGTTTTAAAAACTCTGATTACCTCCGAGAAGGATATGAGGGTATCAGTGCCACCTCTCATGCCACGGGGTATCGACCACGGACTCATACAGAATTATATTGAATACAGAATGTAGGCCAAAGGCCAGGCACTGGGACCTATGAGGTCATTCAGCGCTGAAAGGGAAATTGAGAGTAGAAAGGTTTGAAAGGTGTGACAGGAGGAAAACCTAGCAGTTGCACTATGAATCAATTATTGTTAGAGAGGGTGGATAGCAAGATGGAAGAAAGAGAATATGAAAGGAGGTACAGTCAAAGATATCTGTCTCAGATAGAAACCTACAGCTCAGCGCACGAGAAAGTTCTCCACCTTGAGCACTACTCTCCGTAGGGGAGCAGTGCCGTCAGTGCTCCTCAAGTGGTGCACCGTAGACATTACTTGAGGTTCTTTGCAGCGTCCATGCTTTAGGCTCCTAGCCGCAACCCCTTTCGTTCCTTTTACTGTACCTCCGTCCATATTCTTTTTCTTCCATCTGACTTACAACCGTTCCTAACATTTGTTTCCCAGTGCAACTGCGAGGTTTTCCTCCTGTTAAACCTTTCAAACCTCCTTACTGTCTTCCGTTTCAGCGCTGAATGACCTCATAGGTCCCAGCGTTTTGCCATTGGCCTAAATTATATAATCCGATCAAATCTTAACCAATGTTTCCCAATAAGAACACTACTGTGCAACTTTCCCTTGATTGGAAAAAGCAACAAGTGCTGGGGCCTGTGAGGTCATTCAGCTGTGAAAATAATGTTTAAACAATTGTTAGGAGAGGGTGGAAAGTAAGATAGAAGAAAGATAATATGAACGGAGGTACAGTCAAAGGAATGAAAAGGGTTGCAGCTAGGGGCCGAAGGACGCTGGAAACAACATTAAGTAATGCCTACAGTGCACCGCGTAAGATACAATGATGGCACTGCCCTTCTAAGGGGACTTTGTCCTTGATCCTGTTATCCTAAAGCCTCTTTTGCCTTGAGGAACTGAAACGCTCTGTATTTGAAGATAGTTATCGTGGTTGAACGAAGACCAATTTCCGGTTGATTGATAGGAGTTGATATATTCCTTGCCTGGGTTTTCTTCATTTATAGAGAGAGAGAGAGAGAGAGAGAGAGAGAGAGAGAGAGAGAGAGAGAGAGAGAGAATCGTTCATCCAGGTGAAATGAAGATTTCTCCGTTTTGGCGGAGTACTGAACTCTCTCTCTCTCTCTCCAAGCCTCCAGTGCTATTCACAAAAGTCAATTAACAACTAGGTACATAATTCACTACTTTTGTGAACAGAGGAAAAACGAGTCTTAAGAATTGAACAATGGTTCTTCAGTTTGAGCGCGTGAGAGATGGTACAAAATTTGGCTTCTGTTAAGTTAAAAGCAAATTTGATGCCCGAATGAAAAAAAAATTCTAATCCCTATCCGTTTGACTGATAGATTAATTTAGCAATGCAGCTTCAGGTCAATGTAGCTTTAAATACCACTGCATTTTATAAATTACAATGGACACCACTTACAAATTATTATACCGCAGTGAATTTTACCGTATTCGTGAGCTCTGGGCCTATACTGTGCGCTCGGACTGTTAAAGAACCAAATATTAAAGACTTCTTGAAAAGTCCGAAGGATGTTTAAAACGATATTTACCACAGACATGTATTCCCCGGACTTCAATATGCAGCATGTGTTTATTCTCTCTCTCTCTCTCTCTCTCTCTCTCTCTCTCTCTCTCTCTCTCTCTTTGTTTTTATTGCTTCTCACGACTATTACAACACAGGAAATCTCTCCCCTGGCAAACACAGTACTTATTTTTTCTTCTCTCTCTCTCTCTCTCTCTCTCTCTCTCTCTCTCTCAATTACAGGAAACAAGCTGAAGAAAGAGAGAGAACGAAGAAAATCCTCCAATCCGGACTAGAAGCGCAAGAGTTACTTATGTGACTGTGCATTCTAAAAGACAACCTTAGCTGACAAGGGCTACACACTGTGGATATCAGTTGATTTGAATCTAAGGCTTAAGAATTATTTATGCCTTCGATTTTTGTATTCCCCTTTGCTGATGAAATGCGGATTACTTCATGCAAATAACCTGGGAAACTAAAAGCTAGTATTACCAAGAGACTAAAAGTTAGTATCACCAAGAGACTAAAAGCTAATATGTAGATTGATAAACAAAATTAACAAGGGAATCTATATATTACATTCAAAGAGAGATCAGGTAAGGCATATATAATTGAAAAGTCACACTATAAACATTGATAAAATAGGTCCCAGAGCCTGGCCTTCGACACAAATCGTATATTCTAATCTAATCTAACTCGAAATGCATTATACGTAAACTTTCCGGGTATCTGCAACACAAATTAAAAGAGCGAGCGCTTTATCCTTTGTGAAACCACAGAGAAAAATCGTTCGAATTGCACCATAAGTACAGTGAGATGATTATAAGTACAGTGAGATGATTACCATCAGACATCCTTGGGTTTATTTTTTTTTTTTTTTTTTGTTCTCAAGCTTTCTTAATCTGGGAGCGTGAATTCCCAGCCTTCGACGACCTTTCCAACGAACCGGTTGCCACAGATTACATCTTCGGCTGTGGCATTTGGCAATAAATCAGGAGCTAGGAGCCAAGGACGTTTTAATATGATCAGTCTCTCCTAACTGGAATATTATGAAACAGTATATACATACGAAACAGTATACATATAAACATATATATATATATATATATATATATATATATATATATATATATATATATATATATAACTTTATACATACACAATTATATATTATGTATATATGTATAATGGTATCTAATGAATAAAAACTCCATTAGATACCATCCAGTTTGAATATATATATATATATATATATATATATATATATATATATATATATATATATATATATATATATATATATATATATATATATATATATATATATATATATATATATATATATATATATATATATATATATATATCTGTTTATATGAAATAATTCTATCCCTTTTTACAAACATTGTACGTGAACCTGATGTGTGTGTGTGTGTGTGTGTGTGTGTGTGTGTGTGTGTGTGTGTGTGTGAGAGAGAGAGAGAGAATTCTATTTTCTATATTTCGAAAAACTAAACTAGAAAATTCTTTATCTTTGCAGCGGAATGTATAGTGGAAGGGGCGGCATGTACACGCCCACGATGCAGGACGTTTCGGCTGCGCCCACAAACATGTGGCCGCAACAAGGTGAGTGAGGAACGCGCTTCTGGTCTTAATCAATTTTTAATGGTGTCGTGAAAGTCTTACCAATATAGAGGTTCTTTGAAGGCTATTTAGGTTTTACTGATTTCCCGTCCCATTAAAAAGGTTGCATTATCATTTACTTAGTTTTCTGAAAAGAAAACTATTGTGCCGGCTTTGTCTGTCCGTCCGCGCTTTTTCTGTCCGCCCTCAGGTCTTAAAAACTGCTGAGGCTAGAGGGCTGTAAATTGGTATGTTGATCATCCACCCTCCAGTCATCAAACATAGTAAATTGCAGTCCTCTAGCCTCAGCAGTTTTTTTATTTTATTTAAGATTAAGGTTAGCCATGATCGTGCTTCTGGCAACGATGTAGGACAGGCCACCACCGGCCCTGATTAAAGTTTCATGGGCCGCGGCTCATACAGCATTATACCGAGACCACCGAAAGATAGATCTATTTTCGGTGGCCTTGATTATACGCTGTAGTGGTTGTACAGAAAACTAGATTGCGCCGAAGACACTTCGGCGCATTTTTTACTTGTTTTTATTAAGAAACTGTATTGGCAGACACATCCACAGACATGGAATATTACTGATCGCCAGTTCACACGAATTGTGTTTACAATCAACTGGCAGAAATTTAATATTTCCGCTAACAAGACTTACAAAAACAGGGCATTCCAGGATGTATAAAGTATAACTACAAAACAAGAGGATGCTAACATATTATCTATCGTGAGAAACAAAACTACTTTAGCCAAGCGAACTACCAGAGACTGTTGGACTTCCAGTGACATTTTCTATCAGTACCCCTCACAATTCAAGAACCTGTTTTTCTCCCTTCTGTAAATTACATATAAAAGGACCTGCTGAAGTTATTTCCCCAGCTGTTTATCCAACAGTAGAGAGTGGTATGGAAGACCTTGTAAGCCAGTAGACACATCCGTTACCTGCAAGACCTTTTGTAATCCAACTGACACTTCTGTGCTTGTATCCCCCTACAGTGGATTACGGAATGCAAGATCTTGGCTCCATGAAGTCTTCACCTTCGACTCCACCACTGAGCTTTCCCCCTCGGGTGTACACTACTGCCCAGATGCCCCAGCGTCAGTCATGCCCCATACCAGCCAATGCTGCGATTCCTTCTCTGAATCAGGTAAGCCTCAATTGCAACAGTGACGAAGGAAATGATAAGAAATATTTTTTCACTAATAGTAATTGTAACTCCAAAAATATTTTTCACTAATGGTAATTGTAACTCAAAAAGTATTTTTCACTAATAGTAATTGTAACTCGAAAAATATTTTTCACTAATAATAATTGTTTTTAACTACTTATAATAATTATAACTCAAAAATTATTTTTCACTAATAACAATTCTAACTCAAAAAATATTTTGACTAATAATTCAAACTAAAAATATATTTTTAACTAATAATAATTCTAAGTAAAAATATTTTTAACTAATAATAATTCTAACTAAAAAAATATTTTTAACTAACAATAATTCTAACTTCAAAAAATATTTTTAACTAATAATAATTATCAAAAAAAAATTTTAACTAATAATAATTCTAACTCGAAAATTAGTCTACGTAAAAACAAAGGAACATAGATGTACTCTATTCGTTATGTCTCGTACTTTACAACTTGCGTAACCAACCGTAGTATTACTTAGCGATATACAACCCGAATACTTAATTAGTTCAAAGAATCTGCCTCTCTTGGGAAATACCAGCTCATTAAAATGCTTCTCATTCCATAGGAATGTCACTTGGGGTTTCCACAATGCAAAACTATGGAATAAATCATTCAAAACTGATGCTTCATGTTTCAACTATACCAAATACACAAATCATTTCATATTTCATATTCTCGAAGTCAAAAACAACTTGATCATCACATCTCATTCAAACATTCATTAAGACGACCAAACCAGTACCCATCAAACACCATTTATCATCTCGCCCCTCGTTTTTCACATTATCAAATAACTTCATACTGTACAGCTTCAGGGAAGCAGCATGCCCCTGAGCAGATCGACCCTGGGGTACAGCGGATACGACATGGCGACTGGGTCTTGGGCAGCCGCTGCGGATGCCTACGGTACATATGCTCCGCAGGTCCGCAACGCTATATCCGCCGTGAAGGGTGAGTTCACTTTCTTTTTTTTTTATTTCTTGCACATTAGGATTAATATGACTTACACTTTTTTTTTTTATTCTTCATTTAAGTAGTTGTGTACGAGGTGAAGGAAGGCCGACGAGACGAAAGACCATAAACCAGAAAACCAATAAAGAGGAGGAACGGAGAATGTAGGAATTAGGGGAGAGGTGTAGACAGGACTAAACTATAATTTAAGCTTGAACTATCAAAAGAAAGAGGCTGTGTTTTGGAAACCAGGAAATCCCATGAAACTCAATCACCCCAACACCCCGAGAACTTATGGAAGATGGCTGTAAATAATACTGACTAATTATGACAACCATAACGTAAGAGTACTCACCTATATACATACGTACATACATACACAGAATCTGGAATGTTCCTTTCTTTCGTGTTTCCAGAGTCGCATGGTTACACACAAGTTTAGGACATATATGTTTGACATCAACAAACATTCTACTTTCCTCCATCCATTAGGCAAGATAGAATTGGACTGAATGAAAATAAGCTGAACATAGGAAACTTAAGCACGAGGCAATAGAGGCATACATATATGTTTACATACATACACACACAAGTTAATATTACACATATATATATATATATATATATATATATATATATATATATATATATATATATATATATGAACTTATTATTTTTATTGACCCTAACCTTCAAGATCTCGCAGTCTTCCTTTATAAAACACTGCGAACTGTGCATACAAATTCTCCTGTGAACGTAATCTACAGCGGAAACCGTTACGATACAGAGTGAATAAGCGCATTCAGGTATTTATTTATACATAAGTACAGCACAAATGCCTGTATACATTTATGTACATGTTTATGAATACGTATATAAACACATACGTGCATATTTTCATTAATAATGAGTATATTATTCTTGTATAATACATAATTATTCATGGATACAGCATGTATAATGAGTAAACACGTATATCCATAGCTTGAAATGCTTCAAATGACAGCAAGATAATAATAATAATAATAATAATAATAATAATAATAATAATAATAATAATAATAATAATAATAATAATAATAAATTAAGAGAACAACACCCAAAAGCAAAGAAAAAAAAAAGAAAGAAAGAGAGACGGCTCACAAACTTCCCCCCCCCCAAAGCCGCTGGCTCTCTCCCGAATAATTTAGGTGGCACTCAACGCCACTGTTGAGTCCCCTTCGTGGGGGGCCCCGCCCTTGAGACACATTCAAGACGCAACCCGGCTTACGACCCCATCGCCGGACGCGAGACGTGGCGACGCAAAAACAGGCGTCTGAAAGGTCGCCGGGGCCACTTGACGCAATTGGTTGGCCTTCAGGCTTGGAGATTCCGAAATTCTGAGCCATTTCCACCGTTCGGAGCTCTGGGGAAATTTTTGAGGAAAAGTCGCGGTCAAATGTTGCTCGGGTAATTCCTCACTTCCCGTGAGGATTATTATTATTATTATTATTATTATTATTATTATTATTATTATTATTATTAAAGTAGCCAGACCACAGAGCTGACTATCAGCTCTCATAGGGCTGGCCGGAAGGATTAGGACGAAGTACCAGAGGCCAAGCCCAGGGACCAAATAGGTCATTCGGCGCGATGATGCATGAAAATGATATTTAAATTAGAAAAGAAATAAAAAATCAAATAAAATAAAAATAAATAAAAAAACTGCACAAAGCATATGCTTTTACACTGAAAACTTTGCAAAAAATTACGGTCAGAATGTTAAGGAATTGGAATTGGAATATAAAATTTAGGCCAAAGGCCAAGCGCTGGGGCCTGTAAGGTCATTCAGCACTGTAGATAATGTTGAAACAATTGTTAGGAGAGGGTGGAAAGTAAAATAGAAGAAAGAGAATATGAACGGAGGTACAGTAATAGGAATGACAAGGGTTTCAGCTAGAGACCAAAGGACGCTGCAAAGAACCTTAAGCAATGCCTACAGTGTATCATGTGAGGTGTACTGATAGCACCACTCCCTGAGGAAGTCAAAATGTTATGCGAAATTCCTCCCAAGAAATTAATGCAATAAGAGGAACATTAATAATTACGGTAATGATCATTCTTTATCATATAATGACACAACACAGTAGTACTTGTAATGATAGATGAAAAATCAAAATCAGAACAACACTAAACTTCATATTTTAAGAGAATTGTTAGATACTCAGGGTTTTTGTGGCATCAAATAACTATTAGGCGCTTATAACTTTTTCATTCCGAGTAACATTCCATACATGTACTGCATTAAGACCATTCTCCTACCAACTAGAAAACAGCCTTGTTTTCCATTCACCAGATGCTAACTCTATTTACTGCCAACATAAGCTGAAACAGGTTCCAAGTTCAGATAAAGGTCTCCGGCCATCTACAACAACACGTTTCCCCAATGTATACTGAAAGATCTCGCAACCAAAAACGTTATTTTTTCCTCGACTTTCATCACTTGGTCTTTTGCCTCAGACTGCAGAAGTGAATCAATAAATTGGGCAATTCTGTGACCAGGTATACACCTTAAAAAATATGCAATTCAAACAGTACCAAGATTGTGTCATTTCCAAGGCAAATATTACATCACAGAACATGAAGATACAATTAAACCTGGCAAAACCATCAAGAAAATGATAAACTCGAGTCAATGTGAAAAGTGGCTCGCTCACAGAAACATTCATTTTATGCTGGGATGAAGTGTGTTTCAATTAGTGGGCTTTGTAGCGCTTACTCTTAGGAATATGCATAGGTTTGCAACCCACCTCAAAATTCAAAGGCTTCTTCACTGATTTCCCGGATGGATTCGAAGCATCCAGAAAGTATGTTGAGGTAAGAAGTTAAGAGGGCATTACAGCTATTCAAAATACATATGAATCTTGTGAAACTGACAAGAAGATATGTATATATGTGTATATATATACATTTATATATGTGTGAGTGCAGTGTATACATATGTGTATGCATTTTGTGGCATTCCTTAATAATATATGGGCATATTTCTCTGAAAAGTAAACGGGATACTGTCTAATATATATAAATGGCTATCATAAATCTATACTAATGTTTCTCAAAGAGCTTCGTCCGGTGTAAAACGGCGTGGAAACGCTCATCTGTTACCACACAGGATGTGTGTGTGTGTGTGTGTGTTTATGTGCATGTGAGAGAGAGAGAGAGAGAGAGAGAGAGAGAGAGTAAGCTGTAGGACGATTTGAATATATAAGCAATTCGTTTTCAAGTAAACTTGACTGCCATGCAAATGATGGAAGGCTATTAAGCTTTACAAACTATATTAGTTTATTTGTGTACGTGCTAGAAAAAATCGACTGTCACACAGGAATGTCAGCGATAATTCTTCAGTGAAAAAGATGATTCTAACCGATTTCAGGCCCGACTGGTAAACGGGAGGAATTTGTTCTGACACAGCGAGAGATAGCAACGGAGCCCGAAGTACATTCCCACAACTCAATTTGGATGTTTTTATGTCACCGGATATGGCAGAGAGAGAGAGAGAGAGAGAGAGAGAGAGAGAGAGAGAGAGAGAGAGAGAGAATGACATTAATTACGAATCTACGCGCATGGGACGTTATATTCCTAATGTTATTTACAGCCGCTGAATGACTTGTATCATACTTATCCACTGAATGTTCGAGCGCGTATTATACCATCCTGATATCCTATCCTAATATCCTATCTGTCTATCTTTGATCTCAGCTTTTGCAACTTCTTCCTACTTGACCAACATTTCCAATATTTGGCTGACATTTCCAATATTTCTGAAACCGATCCTTTCTCACATGGACAACTGACTGACTGATGCTGGGTTACTATGAGTAGTAACATCTGGTTTGGGGTACCTGGAGGAGGAGGAGGAGGAGGAGGAGGAGGAGGAGGAGGAGGAGGAGGAGGAGGAGGAGGAGGAGGAGGGAGGAGGAGGAGGAGGAGGCAGGAGGGGAGAGGGGGGGGGAGGGGGACCGCAATCCAAGCCAGAGACAGGATGCTGTTAGTCAGATAACACCTCTGAGGCTTAATTGATGAAATGTGTACTGCTTATCTCGAGGACAATAATTGTGTGGTGGATTCTGGGCTGTTTTCAGCTGCAGTCTTCACCCTACATCTCCTTTCCCTCATTAGACGGCCAAGCTTTGAATGGAGCTGGTCTTGATCGGAAGCGTCAGTTAACCTTGAGGTTTCTGATGTCACATGTCATCGCCAGCGTGAGGCGTTATACACTTTTGATCTGAAATATGTAAAAAAGTTTTAGACGGTCGCCAATGATTAATAATGATTAGAATTATTAATATTACTGGCGTATTTTCAAGCACCAAGATATTTTATACTAATTTGTCTCCGATTCTTAAACCATATCACTAAATGATATTTGTGAGAAAGATGTATCACATAGTTATGGCATGAAACGAGAGATCTTGACAAAGCCGCGCACATAATTATATTATATATATATATATATATATATATATATATATATATATATATATATATATATATGTGTGTGTGTGTGTGTGTGTGTGTGTGTATGTAATATATATATACATATATATACAGAAATCACCCTATATTTTGAATGTTTGTTATGGAATTTTTCTATTGAATTGTTTGAAAGAGGAATATCAAAATCATCCCATGTTCAAGTATGTTGACAACATGGATTGCGCCAGCGAACGAAAATGAAAGAGATTTCTTTGGTAGATCAAATTAGCTGTACCCATCAGTAAAATTTACTATGGAAATGTAAAATGACAGTAGCATACCCTTTTTGGATTGGCTAATACACAAAAGTCGAAAAAAATTTTAAATACAAATGTGTGCAGAAAATCTGCCCAGATTTCCGTTTGTTTACTTGTTCAGTCTAATCAAAGCAACAAAATAAAGAAATCAGTTTTCACATCAATGTTTTTAAGAATATCACGTATCTACAGCCCTGAGTTACATAGATGATGATATAGATATAACTAGGGTTACAAACAAAAAATGACCCAGATTCTGCACCAGGCAAAATATTTAGAGCGGAAAAAATTTAATTGCGATAACAATGGACAAAGTTACGACACAAAAACCTGCCTGAATTACTATATAATAATGATATCAAAGACATCCCCAATCTCCTTAAGAACTTTAGGGTTACTGTAGCACTATAGAACAATATTATGAAAAAGCACTCACGAAGAATTCTCTCGACAACACAAATGAATATGCACATAGCATCCTATAAAATTCTTCTTCAATTTTTAAACTGATCAAACTGGACAATCATTGAAAAAGATAAACAGAACAACATAAATATGTAATATGTTCATGCACAAAGGCTAAAAAAGACCATTGATTTCTATAATATACCGAAAGTTTTTGTAAGAATAAGAATATCAGCCAAAGAATGCATGGACTCCGTCAATCTACTTCAAAAGAAATATGTCAAATGTAAGAAAAGCAATTTGCCCGAGTCTACAGCACAGGCGTGAGCCCACTCCGTGGCCCCATATAGATAAACAAGATTTGTAAATGGAGCACTGACCGCAGACGCTATTGAGTTTACCGTTCCTTCTCTTTTTATTTTTCTTTTACTTATCAGGTGTGAATATTTCATCAAATCGTCTGTGTGTTCTTTTGTAATGCAGATTTCTGCCACTAAGTATCAGTCCTTTTGAAGAGATTTTAGAAAACTAAAGTCGGATCCGGTTAGGCCAAGCGCTTCATTTGTACTTGTAATGCGTGTAGGTGTGTGTATGTATATGAATGTGTGTGTGTGTGTGTGTATATATATATATACATACATATGAAAATATATTATTTCGAGGTAGAGTGAATTGATATTAAAGGACGTTTGTAGCTTTGATTGTATATGAATATGATGTGATAAATAGTCATATATATATATATATATATATATATATATATATATATATATATATTTATACATATATATAAATACTATATATATATATATATATATATATATATAATATATATATATATATATATATATATATATATATATATATATATATATAAATATAACACATTATATATAAATATATATATAAATATATATATATATATATATATATATATATATATATATATATATATATATATATATATATATATATATATATATATATATACATGTTACATATTAATAACAGGACCTCATGTAAACACGATGGTATCTAAGGGAAAATTTTATTAAAAAAAGTAACATACTTTCAAGGACTTAATGTCTTATCGTCAGCTACAATACGATGAGGACAGCGAGTCCTTGAGAACTTGTAACTCATTTTGAATAAAAAATCTCTTTCAGAGACCATCATTTTTAAATGTGGTCTTGCTATTAATTGTATTAATGCGCAGAACAATTGTGCAAGTGATCAAGTTTAATATATATATATATATATATATATATATATATATATATATATATATATATATATATATATATATATATATATATATATATAATGAATGGCGCTGTCGCTTCTAGAAAGTCGAATCTTTAATAGGAACAGTATGGCGCGCAGAAACTTCAGCAATTTCAGCTATGACCTTATTTATTTCCAACACCTACGTTTCGGGATACAAATCCCATCTTCAGGGCGGCACAGAAGATGGGATTTGTATCCTGAAACGTAGGTGATGGAAATAAATAACGTTATAACAGAAAATGCTGAAGTTTCTGCTGGCCATACTGTTCCTATTACACACACAAACACATATATATATATATATATATATATATATATATATATATATATATATATATATATATATATATATATATACATATATATCAGCAATGTCTGTCCTACCATGAGACTGGTCTGTTAAGAATAACTTTTAGAATGACTTACAGAAACTTTTCAATTTTCCATAAAGAAACAACGTCACAGTATTAGCAAAGTAACAATAATAGAAGCAGCACCATCAGTA
Organism: Macrobrachium rosenbergii; assembly: GCF_040412425.1. Lineage (NCBI taxonomy): Eukaryota > Metazoa > Arthropoda > Malacostraca > Decapoda > Palaemonidae > Macrobrachium > Macrobrachium rosenbergii. Next base: position 49,041,749 of record NC_089766.1, read on the forward strand.
GTGTTACTTATAGTATCAGCAGATTACCCATGTGTCACTACCATCTGAGACCGAACACGGAAATATTACCTTTTTTTGAAATAATTTACATGCAAATGATGAAGAGAGAGAGAGAGAGAGAGAGAGAGAGAGAGAGAGAGAGAGAGAGAGAGAGAGAGAGAGAGAGAGAGGTTAAATTTTCTGGTCACCCTTCTGGTCCCTCAGCCCATAAAGATAACAGTTATCTTAGGGGACCGCAGGAGCTGACCACCTCCTGATAACAGATATTGTCCTTATACCATCCGTTTGTATGGAGAGAGAGAGAGAGAGAGAGAGAGAGAGAGAGAGAGAGAGAGAGAGAGAGAGAACAACCCCTTTATAAATATATATATAAATGAGGACGTGTGTGCTGCGAGGTCCTATCCTTCTGAACTGAAGCACTGAAGACGTCTCTGTAGTTTCTTTCGTAACAACAAGAGGACAAGAGTCAGAACGATTTTAATAGAGAACAGAGACATTTAATACATATAAAGACAGTCATGAGATGAGCGGTTTATTAACGTATCTGGAAATAATCGACATGTTAATCATTTCATCAGTTGCTGTACGATACAAATCTTTTGAAGTGACGGTTAGACATTAAAATTCTTTTTTGCCACATATGGGTTATTCTATTCTGTTGTGGCTCGCTGTACAAGTTATTGGACTTCTAGGCTTGATGCATATGCATATTCATTTATTTTGGATGATTAAATCAGTTATAATAACATGCAATAGTTTTAGGGCCGTTCTTAAACCATTCTGACCCTTGACATGGACTTGAACATGGACAAAGCCTTCCGCACTCGACTGTACACACTGTGTTAACCTTCATGTTTTATATAATAAAATCTAGGGCCTTCGAGCTGATATTATCAATACTCCTCACAACTGTACCCTCAACAGTGACGTAAATCTTAAGAGGGCTGGTTACAGGTAGAGAGCAAATCAGTGTGGATGGTAAGTGAATAATATAAGGCTAACTACAACAATCACCTTCAGAGAAACTCACAAAGGACAATCAATTCAATCAGGTGCTTACGAAAGCGTGACGTCGGAGGCGAGCCTTTACAATTGCCGGGAGCGGCGGGAGTGCGCCAACTGCGCTGCTTCTCGCACGCCCCTTTGGCGTCGAGATTCCTCCACGGGGTATTACCTGTGCAACGCCTGCGCCCTTTATACCCGCACCAACGGCATCAACAGGCCACTGGGGAAGGCGCCAACTCGTAGACTCGTAAGTCTCAGGAAGGTTTTTGGACAACCGTGCCATTTGGTGCGAGTGACTGGACTTCTGAAAAATGGTCAGATTGGGCCAGTCTCTAGATCAGAAGTGTTAATACCTCCAGTTTTCAGCAGTAAAAACTGTCTTATATAAAGCAGAATGGCCGACCCAACAGTTTTCTATATCACATTAGCCTTATTAACGAGAGGCAACACTGATGTACTTGAAGGAAGTACAATGATCGTGCTGCACGTGCACAAAGCTTTGTCAGTGCACGGCGATGAGCTTGTGGCTGTAAAATGCCTTTCTTTCTATGCACGAGAGCCGCTGTGCACGTCCACTGCAACCTTCCAGCGAGTGATGGCTGCTACGCACGTGCAGATAACATGCATATGGATTCGCATTTAACTCACTGTTTGCTTTTTTTTTATTCCACTTTCAGGTCCTTCCGTTTGTTCCACCATTGTATAAAATGTCGATGAATGTCATGTACAAAAATTTGTACAAATATAATGTACAAATAATTTCAGATCATCCCTACCTATCTTTGGTTCCCACAATCGCCCCAGAAATGATCACGTAAAATATGTATATAATACCCCAATGATTTTATTTCTTGTCATAATTATGTCCATTATTTGCAAATGCACCCATACTGTCTACAAGTTTATGAATATGTTATAAATATGAAAGGTTACTGATTAAAATTAAAATGAATTCAATGTAGATTCTCAACGAAAAAATATTGATCATGTGCAAGTCACCATTGATAATAATTATGCTAAAAGAAGTGAATTTTCAATCAAGTCATTCTTATGCACGAACCTTGACTGCCTTTCAGTATAGACGAATCTGGCAAGTGTTTTTTCACCTTATCAATTTTAACTTTTAAAATATGAAACAACACCCTATACATCGCAATGCACTGACTTGCCAGTGACCACATATTTCGGACCAAACTATCAACCAGAATTTATCAGTGTGTCCCAATCCTGAACCTCTTCCCCCCGAAAGCATCAACTATTGGACATCACCCAAGTATCAAAACACGGTGGCCTTATCAACCACTATTTATTCAAACCACGCTGTGCTTTCTCCTTTCGGTCCTTCGCCCCTTTCCCTCCTACTCCTCCTCCTCCTCCTCCTCTTCCTCTTCCTCTTCCTTCATTCATCCCCCCCCCCTCATTCCTTCTTCGCTGTAACTCGGCAGACACACACACACACACACACACACGCAAGCACACACTACCAGCGCGACTAACATCTGATTATTCCTTGCCTGTTGCAGTAGACGACTACTACAGCTACTACGGACTTCCGTCGCGGCCATACGATGCTATGAAGAGCAGGCGACTGGTACGTCCGCTTTTTTGCTTCGGCTTTCGCATGCACTTACTTACTCACAAACACAAAACAAACAAACAAAAACAAACGAGCGGTCTCATGCATGGTCTCTCATCAGCACATCTGTAGAGCTTAGTACACCGCTTTCACGACTGTCTCTTTTAATTCTTTTTTGGTAGCTTTTTTAGCTTTGACTCTTTCGTTCACTGCTTGGAGCCAATAATACCAGGGCCGTGAGATCTGTCAGTGCCTTTAATCACTTCACTGCTGTTTTTTTTTTTTTTTTTTTTTTTTTGAGAGAGAGAGAGATCCCTTCCTTGATTTGAAACTTAATTTGTCTAATATTTTTCAATGTTAAAGCTGATGGCATGTTGTTGATTTACGAATAGCCTTAGATTAATAACACATAATTTGTTATAATTAGTTAAAGTCACGGTACCTAGAAAATTTTGATTAAAGACAAAGCATGACGTGATTGCAAGGCTGATGCTTCGTATGTTAATAGAGCCTGCTGAGATTGCTAACCAACTCAGTAAACTGCACAGATAAGATATATATATATATATATATATATATATATATATATATATATATATATATATATATATATATATATATATATATATATATATATATATATATATATATATATATATAATATATACATATATATATATATATGTGTGTGTATATTTATATTTACGTAAATCAGTGTTGCCCCTATGGAAAAAATATTTTTCTAAGTTGGAAAATGTTGTGCAATTAAAAACATGTAGATCATTTCAATTTTGGAAAATATGTGTTGCTACATCTATGAAATTTTGCTAAAATTGTGAAAAAAAATCCTTGCTTTCTTGGATATTTCAATGTCGATATATACACTATATAAATCCTGTGAAAATTGTAAGTTCTACTTCATTCAGTAACTTGCAAATTTTTATCATTCTAATACTGAATGCAATCTTTCATTAATACTTTATTCTTGATCGTACAATTCAGATATTGTAAACTTGAACTATAATCTCACCCTAAAATAAAAAGAAAAATTAACGTTTTACGTAGTGCATTCGATAAAACATTAATCATGGAACCTCTGACAAAAAATATTATCTTATGCAAATGAAAGGAAATCATTAAGATGGTTAAAACTTTTCTCCGCAGTTCATTCTCCTTATGCAAAAAGTATTGGCTAAAGCATATTTAAATCTGTACAAGCAATTATCAAAGAAAGTTACTTGTAAAATAAGAGATAAATATTAAGTAAAAGCACACATATTTGATCCATTCGTAATTGTAAGAAAACCTATCAGGACAATTATGCTGAAAAATATCATCTTATGAATGACTTAACATTTAGAGGAGTAATTAATCATTCCTATATTTTTGAGAAAAATGCTTAATATGTAAAAGCACACATTTTCCAGTCAGGTGAAAAATTTCTGTAATCTTAAGGCCTGTTAAATTAAGGGCATTTCAGTTATTCGGGTACTTTCAAAGTTCACATACAAAAACATGCACATAGCTACACACAGTAGTTTGAAAACATTAGTCCTTGTGTATAATCCGTTCAGTAAAATGCTCATAAATCTATTTGTTTATATAAAAATTATAATGATACTTTACATTTTTTTTTGTATGAGTACACAATCAAATCTTGACTTTATTAATGTTTATCATTTAAAAATAATTTCAAAAATACCCACATTCCTATTCGAAGGAAATCAAACGTTTGTAACTAATTTCCACGTTGACCCCCCAAACCACTCAGTCTGGATCCAGGAGGGCAGGACAGCAGTGCAGCAACTGCCACACGACGGTGACATCTCTCTGGCGGCGCAACCCGCAGGGAGAAGCTGTGTGCAATGCCTGTGGCCTCTACTATAAACTCCACAACGTGAATCGACCTCTGACCATGAAGAAAGAGAGCATTCAGGTAAGTCGTAAAAGGTTTTTTCCCTTTTAATGGAATGGAATATAGAATTTGGGACAAGGGCCAAGCACTGGAACCTATGCGGTCAGTCTGTGCCGTAAGGGAAATTAAGAGTTGGTAGGTCTGAAAGGTGTAACAGGAGGAAAATCTCGCAGTTGCATTATGAAACAATAATAGGAGAACGTGGATAGCAAGATGGAAGAAAGAGATTACGAATGGAGGTACAGTAAAAGGAACGAAAGGGGTTGCAGCTAGGGACCGAAGGGACGCTGCAAAGAACCTTAAGTAATGCCTACAGTGCACCGTGCGAGGTGCACTGACGGCACTGTCCCCCCAACGGGGTCATTTTGATGGAGAATTCTTTAATCATGCTGCATTTTCGGAAGAAGTCAAAATTCACCCTGCTAAGTCAAAATATATTTGAATCTTTGCTCCAAAAAGTGTGGTGCTACAAACTTACTATAGTTACAATAATTGTCCCCGATTCGACTGACTGGTTTAGTCTCAACGATGAATATGAGATATTCAAAGTGATTAGGCACTTCAAAATAAATAAACGTATGAAAAGGTCCATTTTGCTGTTTCAAACTCTGTAAGATACAAATATATTCATGTATTCCGTATCAGAAATCAGCTCCTAAAAGAAGGCACTAATAAATGCCTTGAAAACTCATCAGCTAACTTGTGTGGGACCTTTGTTCACTCAGCCTTTGAAAAATGATTAGCAGAGTTTAAAGGTTAATCATCAAGATTATTTTCACGAAGTCTCCTTTGCCAAACATTGATTTGAGACTGAAAGTACTATACTCCTGGTTTTTTTCCAGAGCCATTACTATAAAATACAATTACTTAAAAGATTTCCTAATGCTACAATATCCAGTTGGCCCTAGGTTAAAGGAAAGTTGTTATTTTTTAAAAAGTAAAATAAAAATTTGGTGCAATTCTTGTGCAAATTTAATCAAACTAAGCTCATATATCAATATCACGTGCTATTCCTCCTTTTACAAGGAATATAAGATTTAGCCCAAAGAACAAGAGCTGGGACCTATGAGGTCATTTCAGCGCTGAAAAGAAAATTGAGAGTAAAGAAGGTCTGAAAGGTGTAACAGGAGGAAAACCTCAAAGCAGTTCCACTATGAAACAACTGTTAGGAGAGGGTTGAGGAAAGTAAGATGGAAGAAAGAGAATATGAACGGAGGTGTAGTAAAAGGAATGGAAGGGGTTGCAGCTAGGGGTCTAAGGAACGCCGCAATTCCTCGTTTTCATTCCTCCTCTCTTGCAGACCCGGAAAAGGAAGCCCAAGAAGAATGGCGACAGCAAATCCGCCTCCTCGTCGACCGGGTCCTCCACTTCCTCCTCCTCCTCGTCTGCGCCTTCTTCTGTGGTTCCCTCGACGACGACGTCTTCCTCCACCTCCTCCAACGCTTTAGGCAGTGGGGGGATCTCGTCGATGACTTCGACAGTGGCCACCTCACACTCGGGTTCTTCCTCGTCCTCGAGCATCTCCTCCAAGTATAACCATCAGGGTTCGCCAACAACATCTGGTAAGATTTTCTCGAGTGATACTATTCTCTTTGCATTTTAATTAATTTTTATCTTTTTATTAATTTATTAATTCATTTTTCTCTCTCTTAATAATTGGGATCTCTTCTTTCTGTATTTTTCTTTACTTCCTCTTACTTCTTCCTAATGGACAGCTTAATATTCTTTGGAAGCTTGAATTTCAAGTCAGTGGCCCCTTTGGTGGGCTTGTTCCATATGAATGGGTTTCATCATCTTTTAGAAATATTTAGAAATGTCAATAAATATGAAGGTTGAAGGGTAAGATCAAGGCCATAAGACTGCATTAGAAGGCTTGTAGGTATCAAGAAGTCTTGTGGGTATCAAGAAGAACTGTGGCATTTGAAGAGAGTGTAGAATCACGCTTATTAGCAAAGGCAATTAATGCTTATCAGCAAAGGTAATTAAACTCGGGAAAAGAAAGGAAAATGAAAAATCAGGGTGGATGTTGGACACAAGGCCATTTATTTGCAGATGTTACGATTCATAATATTCAGAAGTCAGTCTCATTTTACGAAACGGGATACAATGGCAGTTATATGGCAAGGTGGTGTGGCCATACAGAATGAATAGGGGAACAATTAATCTAGTATCTAGATAGCACTTGTTATTTGTTAAGAATAATAACGTGAAGGTAGCAAAATGGCCAAAGCAGAGATTATTATAATAAGTGGCCAGTCTTTCCACGCAAAGCATAATTTGTTATATGATTAATTTCAAAATTCAAAGAGCTAACGTTAGCAATAATTTTCAGTGCATGTTTAAGTCAAAATACTTAGGAATTACAAATTCTTATTATTCTGTCTTGGGATCAGAAAAAGAAAAAAGATTTTCTTAGATATTGTCGTTACACTATTTAGAAAATTTTGAATTTATACAGTCATCTACAAAACCAAGTAGAAAATCACAAAATATAAGTATTTTATCAAGTTTTTTAATAGAAACAAAACTTACCTTGCTACCAGCAGTATATATTTCTTATAACCTTACATTAAAAGAACTGCTAAATTCTCTACGTCAAGTGTTTTTACTTCCTTGGCCGATTTTATTATTTGTAATGACCAGTTCCATTATCGGGTGCCTTGACTCCTTTCTCTCCACAGTTAAGAACGAGCTATCGGGGACGCACTACGCCACAATGTACGGCTCCCTTTCCTCGTCTGCGTACTCCTCAGGGCACGTCCCTTCCTCCTCCGCCGGATCGGTGTCCCTCGGAACGTCCCTTCCTCCTCTCCTCTCCTCGTACACGATCCCAGGCCTCAAGTCCTCCTCGACGTTACACTACGGGACCGTGAAGGACGAACCTCTGTCGCCCATTGCCAACGCCATGGGGGAACTCAGCGCTCTTTCCCACGCCCATAGTGTCACCCACGCCCACTCTTCAAGCCACCCTTCTTCCTCCGAGGCGGGGTCCTCGGTCGCTTCTCCCACGGGGCTCTCCTCCGCGGTGTCCCCGAGGGAGCCGCTGAGTGGCACAACGGCCTCCTCCGCAGGGCAGATGACAGCGACGCCCTCCCAGATGTCCCCGGTCTCGTCGGCGCCCCTCTACGCCTCCACCAGCATGATACACCCACACATCGTCAACTCGGGAAGCCTCTCGGGCGTGAGTCTGGGAGGCACTCCACCCGCAGAACACGCGCTGCAAACCCATTCGCCACCCATGACGCCCACGCACCAGCAGCACCTGGAACACCTGTCCTGGAAAGCTAAATGAGAAGGCGTTGTCAGTCCAGGAGAATGAGCGTCAATTCTCTTGACGGAGAATCGCTTGGGCCCAGAGCGGATAAGAGGCCTTAGTGGTAACCAATGTTCTCGCTTCCGAAGTTACAAAAAAAAGGGTAAAAAAAAAAAACAGTCCTACGTGATTTGGTAAATTGTGGAATGCTTAGACAGTATCCTTCGTGAATGACTCTCAAACTGCCTTTTACAGTGAGCAATAATGTTCATGAAGGGATATTTTAACCTTGGCTTGAGGAGCTGGTCGGTCGCCAATGACAGAGAAGGAACCAGAGACTGCACTGAGGACCTGGGACTGTGAATTTCGGACAACCTGTCTGGGCCAAAGCAAGAACATGATCGGAACGCGTTACTGTAGGATACTATCATTAAGGTAAAGTAAGTAAGAAAATAGCTGATAACACAACTGAACTCTATAAGCTGTTGCTTTCTTCCAAGCGAACTGAATTGGAGGAGAAGCACTATCTGAAGAACTGTCACTTCAAAATGTATTTTAGCCAACGCTACCAGGCACACTGATGATCAAAGGCGGTTTAGTGCACGCGTGTCAAGTGCCGTCGAGTAGTTAGAGACTTTAGGTCAAGAGAAACCACGAAAAGAAAGTCTGCGTACCCGTCGGTATGTCTTGGAGAAGTGAAAGTGCATAACTGCAGAGGTTGCCGAATCGGCGCCATTATTGCCTCCGCTGCAATGGACGAGGGAGATAAATAAGCTAGTCGCATGGATAATTGTGTGTGTTAGCCTTTGTTTTTCTTGATGTTTCTTTTATTTGATTGTCAGTTTTCTTTCTGCTTCAACTTCATTCCTTCTCTTTAATTTATCTAGCTTTCTAAAGACAGTCTGGAGTGAAATGCCGCTTTTCAAAGACCTACCAAATCAGTATCAATGACTCTTTTACATTTATGAAACTCTTGCAAATTTTATTTGAATTTTTTCCTCATAACGGAAAGAAGTGACGTAACTAAAGGTTAAATGCTCCTCTTGAAATCAATAAAAATGTTCAATTTAGAAATTCTATGATTTGTCGCCGACAACTTTCAAATATTCATTTTCATTCACATCAGCCACGAGGACCTTACTCATCGCATCATGCATATAATTAGTCCCAGCCGCAAAGGTCCACAGGGCCAACGTTCAAAAGTTACTCAGAAGAGATCACTGGTCACATTAAAAATCATTTATCCGTAGTGGCAAAAAAAGCAAACTTCTTCACCATTCTTGAACGTACATAACTATTATGCAAATGGAGACACTATGCAGGGCCGTCAGTAACAATGATAACTTAGGGTTTATTTTGCTTCAAGGACCAATGATAGGAGAGTGTGCAGTGTATTTATTTATAGTATATACGGCTATACATATGTCCAGTACACAGTACAGTTAATTGAGGTGCATTGCAATAGTTGTTGTGAAACGTGACACACATTGCTAATGGAATTATCCTCTTAAATTGAGTTTGTTTTTTCTTAATATAAATTCAATGCAAACTCTTTTAAGATCTTATAGGTTCAAAACTATTCGAATAAAATAGTTCTACTTCCATCGTTAACAGTCAGTTCATTTGAAAACGATATTTTAGCAAAAACACCAGATTGTTTGTTAATGGCTGTGTACTGTGTTGATGCACTCCATTCTGATTAAGGTTAAATCTTTCCGTGAATCATTGAAACCGTATCATGTTAAAAATGGTACCTACTGTTTTTTACAACGTATCTTCATGCTGGAGTGTAGGTTATCTAAGTCTCGATTCCAAGTGAATTGCCAGTTTGCAATAATTCTGCTCAGAATATCACGCGAAGTATTTCCAGACACTGGAATCCAAATCAGAATTCATATAAGCACAAATGAGCGACTTGCGGCGACAAGTGTTCTCTCGTGCAAATTCTGTTATCGACAGAAAAAATTTTCGGACGGACCCCCGTCAATAACATCAAGTTATTTCGTCTCAGACTAATTAAACAAACTCATATCTATCTAAAGGATTCCGATACCTTCTCTTTTGGCCTTGGATCAGATACTTTCCATGACCGAAAGTCAACTGTCGAATTACATTATAACAGAGGCAGTGCCACTGCACCGAAGTCACATTAAGGGTTGCAAACTTATTACCATTTCTTTCCGGTCATTTTTCGTTTTTTGTTCCACATCTGGCCGATAACCACGAACAATACCTCTGGTTTCGAGTTGCAAATGACTGAGCCGTCCTTAACCCGTTGTTTTTTTATCCTAAGTTCCAACAGTTTAATTTTGGCAAGCGTAAAAGCTTCAAAATCTCCTCACAGAGTTTGAAGCCAAGGGAATCTGCTATCTAAATCTTTCAGTCATTTTCAGTAGAATACTTACATTCCCATCCAGTTACTGTTAACCAGACCTGAAAGTGTTATTTTCCTTCATCTCTAAATGTTATCATTTACCTTCGACAAGATCCACCATACATACAGATATATAAAGAACTACTAATGTTACCAAAACAAAGAGTTGACGTTCAGGCTATTAGTGTTGTAATGTTCATTTCTCACTTGGTGGCTGGCACTAGAGAACTGTAGCATTTGCTCTGTAAACATAACCATAGCCAGGTTCAAATGATTCACCAACAGAACAGTGTTTGAAAAAAAAAATGCAGAGTAAAAGATGCAGCTCTTTCTCCAATATCAGCGCCATAAACTCTCTACAATGCCAATGTTTATTTCTCTCATACAATCGTTCTCATTGATCAATTTACTGAAGCGGATTTCTACTTCAATCTGTTAAAAGTGGACTGATGTCTCTATCACTCAGTCATACAAGCAAATCACTGGGAAAAACTCCTTACGTAGCTCCAGATTTTTTTTTTTTATGTGGGAACTCGGTCATCATCAATACTGCCTTAAAATGGAATACTGCAGTATCTGCAAAAATACAAAACTGAGAAAAATGGTAGATACTCCCTTGCCTTACTACTGATTTTGCAGATACTACAAATGGAACCCCCTAAATACTCGTGGAAAGCATTGAAGAATCATTCTGAAACTGCAGTAACTTGAGTATTAGTGTTTTACGAGCCCAGTAGGTGGCATATCTCAATTTCGACAACCTTGCAGATACTGCACTTTTCCATTTTAGGGCAGAATAAGTGCCCTGCATAAATGTAAGCAGACCAAACACTGAGACTGTTTATTCTTGATAATAGTTCAGAGTGAAGTCCAGCAACAATTTAAAATCTTTCCACCTATCAAAGAGGCCATCGTAGACTTCACCAAACGTCATTGCACAAATAAACGAAGATAGCAATTTTAGTGACTATGAATTTATACCAGTCTACCACATGCACAGCTAACTCGCACATCTACGAACTTAAGAGACGTCAGTTCCACTCAAAAAAAATTATAATTATCTCATCTTTATTCGATAACTACTGCTTTTTTTTCTCTCTTCTTGTTATTGGTGACCTTTCGGTCTCACTCCCGAAGAAGATTGCTGAACAATTGGTGCTATACAAATACTTGTGACTGACGGGATTTGGAACCTGGTGTCGAATTCCCTGCGAAGGACGTGCCTGTGTCATCATATGTTACCCTATGTTTCATTATGTCCTACTTTCAAAAAGAAAGGATTTGTCATTATATTTTACCCTATGTTTCATTATGTCCTATTTTCGAATGGTTTTCAAGCAAGGTTTGTCATCATATTTCACCCTATGTCCTATTTTCAAAATGAAAGCTTTGTCTTTATATGTTACCCTACGTTTCATTATGTCCTTCAAATGGTTTTCAAGAAAGTTTGTCACCATTACCCTTGTTACTCAAGTGATATTATAAACCCTTCAATTTTGTACGGAAAAATATCGCAAACCTTCATTCTTGATAGGCATTTAATACTAACTATCAACCCCATTATCTTCGCGTGACTTCATTTTCCTTCTTAAAGCAACAACAACAACAACAACATGAACAAAAGTAATGAAACTTCGCGGAACACGATGGCACCGGGGACACCACCACAGTCGTCACAATACGTGAAAATATAATTTTATAATTAGCGTTATGTTTTGAATTCTTTTTTTTTTTCTTCTTCTTAGGTTTTATACATTAATTTATCGGCTTGTAATATATATATATATATATATATATATATATATATATATATATATATATATATTCACACCCCAACACATAAGTACGTGCATGTAAATATATGTCTGTCTCCAGGAATTTACGCTATGTATATAAACTCAAATCGTTCCTATGCGCATGTATGTATGTGTGGGTAAGCACTCTGAATAACATTTACATATACATACATGTACATACAGTTACAAATATCCGTGCGCACATACACATGCAAACGTTCAAACATATATCATTTGATCACAGACGTCCAGAGTCTGGGTTTTTTATTTCCTTTGCATCATGTTATCATTCTATTTCAAGAGCTCTCCCTCTGACGTTGTCTGCTAAGTTTAGGGAATGCTCACTCGTCCTCTGATGTGTCCACTGAAATTTGAGAATATTCTAATCCTGCGAGTTTTTTTTTTTTTTATATAAATTTCCATAGATATAAGAAATTTTCTTTTCAATTTTCTATTTTTCCTCTATTTGAATTCTGTGCGACCCTTGGCTACGCCAGGTAGGGCCTACGCTGCTGCTGCTTCTTCTTCTCCTTCTCCTTCTTCTTCTTCTTCTTCTTCTTTCTCTCCATCTCTTCTCACTTCTGTGTGGGGTCGATGTCTCTGACAGCTTTCCTCCTCCACCTGGCTCGGTCAAACACATCGTCCTTTGACAATTGTTTGTCTCTCAGGCCTTCTCTAACTACATCCATCCACCTTCGCTTCTTCGGTCTTTCTCTCGCTCTCCCACCAGGCACCTCCATCTGCACCACTCTCCTCCCTGCATATGACTCACCCCTTCTCATCACATGGCCATACCACTGCAGTCTTCTTTTCTAGTCCTTCTTTGATAGTTCTACGACTTTAGTAGTTCCTCTCATTCTTTCATTCTTGACCCTGTCCGTTTTTGTTACTCCACACATCCACCTGAGCATTTTCATCTCTGCCGCATCCAATTTCTTCTCTCGCACTCTCTTTACCGGCCATGTTTCTGCTCATACATCAAAGCTGGTCTCACTACTGTCTCATACACTCTTCCTTTAAGGCCTACGCTTCTACGAAGGAATAAGTTGAAAGTTAAAGCCCTCCTGGGCCCCTGTATAGGCTCATAGGGCAGGCGCTGATCTCCTGTTCCTTAGGCCGACAGCCAGTGGGGGACGGGCCAAGTGTCAAAATTTTCACGCCTTTCCATATGCTTCTAAAAATCACTTTACGAAATTGACAGCAAACCTCTGCTTCTATTACCTTACAATGCATTATAGGACAGTAGCATTCAAGTGTACATATTTGTGTATGGATGTAAGTGGTTACATATGATGGCAATCATATGAATGTTGCACAAGAGGCATATAATTGGATGCAGTAAGTCTTGTCACTTTTTTTTTTTTACGTATAGTAATAGTGAATTATTCTGTCTATGTGATTTGTGATTGTATTTCAGCAAAAAATTATGTTTTTTTATGATAAGTACCTCTCTCTCTCTCCTGCAATCTGAAAGATGAAATAAATAGTGTGTGTTTGTTTGCATTTTGTTTGATTCCTACCCTCACTTTTGTCAGTTTTCAAAACAAAGCCAAATTTCAGTCTGTCAGTACAGTTCGTTCCTGTGAACTAAGGTAAAACGTTTTTATCGCCTCATTTGAAAATGCCAACACATGGGTACCACAGTCTACTATACATTTTATACGTCACCGAGTCTATAAGAAGAGCATTTTCATTAATTAACATATTCAATGTGTATAGAGCCTCGATGGCCAAGTTGGTTAAGGCAGCAGCCTCGGACTGCTTAGAAGTCTGTGGCGCGGGTTCAAATCCGCAGCCGACCGGTCAGAGAGGCAGACACTTTGCTCTCCGTGTAGACACCCCGGGATTATGTGTGTAATCAACGGATAGGTTTGCTTAAGAGCAAATGGGTGTTACAGACTATTACACACACAAACAAAGCCACTCCAACTTCTTCGAAAAACATAACAGACACCTTACACGTCTCGACTGTCGACCTCAACGCGTAACAACTCCTCGCTGCTGGGAGAAAAGAGCGCTGGTGAACTGGTACAATACAAGTACACAATACCGGGGTCTAAGCGATGTCAGGCAGGGCAGCCGATCGGGACTACAAAGTCTACCCAAAAGCCAAATCAAAGTCCTTCAAAAGAAGGCATCACGGCGACCCATATAAAAATGGGAAGAAGCTGGGAAGAAGAAGAACATATTCAATGTGTATAATAAAAAAAAAAGGTAAAAAAATGAGCCAAAGTTTCTCCGGCGCAATCGAGTGTTCTGTACAGCCTCTACAGCATATAATCAAGGCCACCGAAAACAGATCTATCTTTCGGTGGCCACGGTATAATACTGTGTGAACCGCAGCCCAAAAAACTTTGACCACGGCTCGGTGCTGGCATGTCCTATATCGTTGCCAGAGGCACGATTGTAGCTAACTTTAACCTTAAATAAAATAAAAAAAAAAAAAACTAGTGAGGCTAGAGGGCTGGAATTTGGCATGTTTGATGATTGGAGGGTGGATAATCAACATACCAATTTGCAGCCCTCTAGCCTCAGTAGTTTTTAAGATCTGAGGGCGGACAGAAAAAATGCGGACAGAATAAAGTGCGGACGGACACACAAAAGCCGACACAATACCTTTCTTTTCCAGAAAACTAAAACGGAAAAAGCGAGCCTCTTAAATGTTGATAAAAGCTGCAATGCCCAAGTGGACAAGGTAAAACTTATGAAGGTGAACCAACTCGAAGGGTTCACAAAATGTGATGACTTTCTTAGGAATTGCAAATGAGGCATTCCTTCCCTCCCGAGAAATTTGGCTGCCTTATGGGCTCCCTGGAAACCCTCAAGATAAGAGGTAATTTTCGTGAGAGAGGGAGAGAGAGAGAGAGAGAGATTTGCAGTCATGACTACTGCGTGTAAGTATGCGTGAAAACGCGGTTACTTTCACGGTAAATTTCTAAAGCAAAAAGTGCATTACTCTGTGCAACCGTCATAAATCATAAAAAAATTATGAGTAATAAGATTAATGAAAAATAAAAATAAAAATATAAAAATCCACATTCTGTGAGGTACGGGAATTAACATTTTCGAAGATGATCGCAAACTATGATGAAAAAAAAGCTTCATTAACTGATTGCCAAAAACTGCCCTTTAACTAGGGTCATTGAAACACGGAATATTTCATTAGTTGTTCATAATATGTAACAAAAAAAAAAAAATTAGTCCATAAGAAAGGAATGAAACTAAAATAGATGAAGTGCTGCTGTAGAAAAGATAAATATATCGAATACTCATTCGTTTTTCTGTAATACCTGAGGCTTCTGTATCTTCAAAAACAAGTCAGTAAGAGAATTTAGGGCATAAAATTAGAGAAAGATCGAAGAATAAATAACGGGCAGATCAAAAATGAATTTGACATTATTTACTTACTTTACATCAAGTCAATGGCATCTCTATAGAAATTTCCAATCCCGACCATCATTCCGCCTTATTTGAAACCCAACCATCGTTCGGCGAATAAAATATTATCAATTTATATTTTTAACGAAATTATCAAGGCAATCAATACACGGAGAGTGAAATACCCCAACGGCAAATGAGGACTGAGATAAGTGCTAGAAAGCCGCGGGAGATAAGTGATGGACCTCTGGCAGAATGACTGATGAGAGAGAGAGAGAGAGAGAGAGAGAGAGTATAACCCCTCAGATCAGTGCAAAAGAGAGAGAGAGAGAGAGAGAGAGAGAGAGAGAGAGAGAGAGATTAATCAAGGTATAACGCCTCAGATCACTATGCAAAGAGAGAGAGAGAGAGAGAGAGAGAGAGAGAGAGAGAGATTAATCAGAGTATAATTCCTCAGATCACTATGCAAACAGAGAGAGAGAGAGAGAGAGAGAGACTTAGAGAAAGAGAGATTTATCAGAGTATAACTCTTCAGATCACTGTGCAAAGACAGAGAGAGATGAGAGTATTTAAGAGAGAGAGAGAGAGAGAGAAGAGTATTTAAGAGAGAGAGAGAGACTCCTCAGATCACCGTATTAGAGAGAGAGAGAGAGAGAGAGAGAGAGAGAGAGAGAGAGAGAGAGAGAGAGAGAGAGAGAGACCGCCTGCTTCTCACGCATACACACACACAAACGTTTCCACACAGTGATCTTAGATGAGGGGGGAAAAAAGTTTAGAGGAAGCGAAGGCAGGAACTTGAAAGCATTACTCTTGAGAAATAAACAATAAGGACCTAAGGATCTAAATGAATAATAATGAAGCAGTAAACACTAAATATAATGAAGACTGATATAGAATATTTTGAAATAAAAAATAATAATAATAATAATAATAATAATAATAATAATAATAATAATAATAATAAGAGCAGTGCAATTCTACTAAAGACCAAGGGCGGAAATTAGGGTGGGGGTGGGGGCTAGCTGCCCGGATGCTGAAGCATAAAACGTTGAGATAACCGACGGCATCTGCATATAAACATAAAGATAAGAACGAGTGGGAAGGGGGCACGTGCCTAAATATATTTACACCTTGGCTGTGGCAGCCTTTTTAAGTGGCTGGGTTTCGCTGTGAAAGGCAGCCAATTTTAAACCTATCGAGTATCCCTTCTTCTTCTTCTTCTTCTTCTTCTTCTTCTTCTTCTTCTTCTTCTTCTTCTTCTTCTTCTTCTTTTTCTTCTTCTTCTTCTTCTTCTCCCATGCGCCATTATGCTAATTCTTCTTACTAAGGAAACGACAATTTTTCGTTTGATAACCAACAAAGGCAAAAGAATGAACGATTATCAATGGATAATACCGAGATCCATTTCGAAGAATTTCAGTTCCTGGCTGTTCTTTGTGGCTATTACAATTACATTTGGATCTGGTAAAAAGTGACCAGCAGATTCTACTTATAAATTTCAGCCTAAAAATAAATAAAAACGATTGCCCACTTTGCTACGATGGTGAGGATGGGTCTATTCCAGCTCTAACAAATATATCTGAAAACGAAAGGTCTATGTATGTACGAGAGGCAACAGACTTTTATCCTTCTCGTGTTCAGGTTGGCAACGTGACCTCGTTCTGATCTGGGACGCGGGTTCGTTTCCCGCTACCGGACATCACAACCGCTTCAAATTTGTTGCACTTGGACCTTAAGGCTTAGTAGTGAGAAGCGTATCCAAAAGTTCAACCATTATCTGACTTTTTGGTGCGGGAGACAGATAATCTTGTTTGTCTACTTGAAAGTCATCCCTGAAGCTGAAATAAAGGGGCAAAAGAAAAAAAAAAAACCTGTCATGCATCTTTTGAGCTAAAGGAAAGATTAACTCTAAATGAAGACTAAGGATGAAATGCCACAGAAATCGAGTGAGGCTGAAATTAAAAGTCTCCACGAGCTTCTTAGGTCTCTGCTTTACCTGGAACCTTGCACCACCCTATCAGTCCTAACCTAACCCAGCCTAGGGCAAATGAATGAAAAGGTTACTATGGTCATTACCAAAGACATTAAACCCAATTATTCAACCGCTAATACTGATTTGCACATGCAATAAAATCTTCTGAAGCATCAAATCTGGTAGTAGGAGACGATTTTACCAATAGTGACAAACATCACATAAACTGCAATTCACACTACGTCGATTTCAAGGCGTCTGACCACTCACTTAGCTGAAGGAGACATTGGTAAACAAAGATGGATATGAATATAAGATTTAGACCAAAGGCCAAGCGTTGGGACCTATGAGGTCAGCCAGCGCTGAAACGGAAATCGACAGTAGGAGGGCTTTGAAGGTGTAACAGGAGGAAAACCTCGCAGTTGCACTATGACACAATTGTTAGGAGAGGGTGGAAAGTAAGATGGAAGAAAGAAAATATGAACTCAGGTACAGTAAAAGGAAAGTGGTTGCAGCCAGGGGCCGAAGGGACGCTGCAAAGACCCTTTAGTAATGACTACAGGGCAATAAGCGAGGTGCACTGACGACACTAACCCCCCTACGGGATGGAAAAGAAAGGAACGTAAATTTGTCCTGCAATGAAAAAGGCTACTTCAAATGCCATTCCTCTGGACGTTGCCACAAGGAACGTACAATACTTGGAACTAACCACATCAGCCTGCACGTACATACTGAACAGGAAGGTTGCTATGTTTTGGCCCTTCATCATTAAACATAAAGAACAAGTTTCATTACTTCATTTACGTCAATCTCTTTAGCTCCCCAGTAAGCTAGATGGAAAAGCATTCTGTGCAAGGGTTTTAACTGTACACATGAACCATAAAAACTTATCAAAAGTAACTCATTTAAAAATCTAAGAACCTCACTATATATATATATATATATATATATATATATATATATATATATATATATATATATATGTGTGTGTGTGTGTGTGTGTGTGTGTGTGTGTGTGTGATCATTTGTGTGTGTGTGTGTGTGTGTGTGTGTGTGTGTGTGTGTGTGTGTGTGTGTGTATGTGTATGTGTGCATAAAATCATACCATAATAATGTCGAAGCGGAGGAATGTCTCAAGAGGGCTTTTGTGTCTTTATTGTATCCGCAAATTCAGAAAACGTCAACAGAATTTCATTATTTTGGTATTTAAGAGTTTAATTTCATCATCCGTCTCCCAATTAGTTTTTTCCGTCGGTAAAACTTTTTTTCTTCCCAAAATACTTGATCACATTCAACCGTAAATTTTATTCTATTCCTCCTTTTCATTTCTCTTCGTTCTTGCAGACCTATAAATGATTTTCTCCTTTGCCCTACAACTTCACTTCAACCAATCTCCTTATTCTCCTCCACCAAAGCTTTATAAACTACTAGTGCTTTGAAATTTGTAACCCTGAACCATTTATCTTCAGTCTCAACACTACTCTTGCTTCTTTTTTTATAATTCACTATGGGTCCTAATTACATTAACAACAACATTCGAAACTCTCTTCTCCAATTAATGATACCTACTATTTTCACCGTCACTTCGACTTACCCTTCTACTTACTATTTACTAGATAACGCTGTCAAACACCTCCCAACTATTTTATCTTTATTTTCCCATTCTCATTCGTAATACCATTTCATCGTTCTTTATCACATACCTCAATATTCCAGTCACAGCCAGGTACAGATGCAGACTCCACTCGAGTCATTCTGGTGACCTCGCGTTCATTTCCATTTTTAGAATAAATACCCCAAATCATGAATATTTTCTACCGCTTTCTGGACGCAAAAACTAATTAGCTGCTCGGTATGACATCACACAATCATCCCATACTCAGGTAGGTCTTTGCATTCCCAGTTATGAATGGCTTATAGAACAGAATACAATATTTAGGACAAAGGCCAAGCGCCGAGACCTATGAGGCCATTCAGCGCTGAAACGGAAATCGACAGTGAATGGTCTGAAAGGTGTAACAGGAGGAAAACCTCGTAGTTACACTATGAATCAATTGTTAGGAGAGGGTTGGGGAAAGTAAGATGGAAGAAAGAGAATAGGAACGGAGGTACAGTAAAAGGAATGAGGGAGTTGCAGATAGGAGCCGAAGGCACGCTGCATGAGGTGCATTAACGGCACTACCCCCTATAGGTGTGAATGGTTTATAGGCTTCCTTTACCTTGTTGCCTTGAAGGAAAATGTTACCTGGGTTGCAGTTTCTTCAAGTTCTTCAGCCTGAGTTCTTACAGTCCCATAATTCCACTGGCGAATGTTGGCCACTGATAACTAAAGTGGATTTCTTTCCAAGTTTGCCTTTTTTCCTTTTACTTTTGGACTGAGAAACTTTTGCAGTCTTTTTTTTTTTGAGGTTAAGCAAGAGGACGGAAATTCTCAATTTCCTTGACTCATTATTTTTTGTACGAGCTTGATGGCGCGCGCTACTCTTGCGCTGGAACCCGGCGCTGCCCGTTATGTCTCCCCTACCCTCATGATTCCCTACCTACCCGGTCCCAATCCAGAGCGGACAAACAGGTTTGCAGGAGGAGGGAGGATGTTTCATGTCTCCCCTACCGTCCCGATCCCCACCTACCCCGCCCACACCCGGGGTAGACAAACAAGAAAGATCCACTCGGATTTTATTATTATTATAGATTTTTTCATTAGTCGGCTTTGATTCCTGAGACCTGTACTACTGACTATCTCTACTTCGGGATGACTGATCTGAGGAGGAGCAGAATTCGAGTCTCCAGTTTATAACTCGAAGTAATCCTGTCCCCCATGGTTTCTGGCTTAACCAAAAAAAAATTTTTCTTCCACTTATCAGAGCTGGCTTGGTCTCCAAGTAAATGCAGCCTCCTTTCCCTTCAAGACTGCCAAATAGCTCTACATTAGGTAGGGAGTCTATATTCACCACATATAAGAAAATGTTCTTAATTACAAGCTCGTAATGTCGGCTACTTTTGGATTCTCGGCCACTGAAATATCCTCACTGGATGAACTTGGCTGTCCATGTGCAACGGGAGCTGGTTGGTAAGTGAACGACCGCATCTCTTGAAAAACCTTCTTGTACTATTTTTTTCCCCAGTGGGTAATAAGCTGGTCACAAAGGCTGTGGTTCGGCAGTTTTTGAATAAAAGGATCAGTTCAAGAATATAGAATTTATATGAATGTGATTCTAATGAAACTTTTTTCACATCAAGAGAACTGGAAGTGCTCTCGATGGATCAGGTTTAAATCATTCTTCCCAACGAAACCAAGATTACCAACCATAACATAAAATGCTATCTATATAAAAAATCTGAGAAATTTATATATTTTATATTTTTTTTTATATATATAGTTCGTTATATATATATATACGATGAGAGAGTTTCAATGAGGAGATTATCTGATAAGAAAAAGAGAGAGAGAGAGAGAGCAAACAAGATCACATAAAATGTATTCAAACATTATGTCCAGCAGGTAATTCTTTGGGGATTTGTGTCATCACAGAGGTTGTAATGATCATTGATAAACTCAGTGTTCTGTGAACTGACCCCTGAACTTTAAGAAAAGTTGCTCACTGAATTTTGGTCTGAAATTTACCAAGTACGCCCTAATTGGGGTGAATCTTACTACAAATACTGATAGAGTATAAACTGTTTATCATTGGGTAATAATCGGTAACAAAATCTGTGTGCCAGGTATGGTTTTTTTAGGATATAAAAAACAAGAAGTTACAGGAATATGCAGAAGGAAAAATATAGCCAATGCCGTAGTGATGAGTGCTTTTTTTCCCGAGTATTTTCAAAATCAACTGCATTGTTTCTGCAGAACATTTCGTACATATATCCAATGTCTTCAAATTATTTTAATTTTTAAACACTATGCAAAACAGCAGGGGTGTTGCTATCTATAATCTGTGTGAGAAGAGTAGGACCATGGGTGCATTTAAATGCATTTTCCTTTTTTTCTGGTCGGATAAAGTTCGTTATCAGTTCTACGATTTGTTCGTTGCAAGAGTTTCAATGCAGGGAGATTATCTGATAAGAAAAATTTCAGATAAGGTATAAAAGCAAACAATGATCACACACAAGAAATTAATAATTCAACACATTATGGCCATTTGGGGAGCTTTAAACAAATACATTAGTTGATAAATAAAAGATTCAGTAATACTCCATCTACAACACTCACCAGAAAATTGCAGATTATCATGCCTGTACAAATTACTAACCAAAAGGCGTACCATTTTAACTTTACACACACGTAAATAATAAGTAAGATTAAGACATCAGTACACAATACCTTAAAACTCGACAGAACAAAGATATGAAAAAATCATTAACGGGACCAAGTATATTCTAGATCATAAAATCACAGATTATATACTGTTACTATGCAACTTGAAGGCGCGTTCCCTAGCAAGCTACTGCTGCAACAGCTGTATTTACGAATCCTAAACTTCTTGCAATGTACAAGGTCATGAGCAATAAGCTAGCTCTTGTCTGTCTGTGTGAACACAGCCCCAGAGAAATAACAGTTATTTATTATTATTATTATTATTATTATTATTATTATTATTATTATTATTATTATTATTATTATTATTATTATTCAGAAGATGAACCCTATTCACATGGAAGAAGCACAGGGGCCACTGACATGAAATTCAAGCTTCCAAAGAATATGGTGTGCATTCGAAAGTAGTAACAGAAGGTAATGGAAAGTACAGAA
This sequence comes from Macrobrachium rosenbergii, assembly GCF_040412425.1. Taxonomy (NCBI): domain Eukaryota; kingdom Metazoa; phylum Arthropoda; class Malacostraca; order Decapoda; family Palaemonidae; genus Macrobrachium; species Macrobrachium rosenbergii. Next base: position 49,063,774 of record NC_089766.1, read on the forward strand.
AGAGGAGATCAGTTATTAGAAAAACTGATAAATTAACAAATTAATAAATAAATAACATTACAAAATTTTCAAAGGACAGTCAACGTCAAGCGGAAAAAAAACTTTTTTTTTTTTTTCCTATCTCTGTCATCCTATTCGACTGGGTGGTGTTTATAGTGTGGGGTTCCGGGTTGCATCCTGCCTCCTTAGGAGTCCATCACTTTTCTCACTATGTGCACTGTTTCTGTTATTATTATTATTATTATTATTATTATTATTATTATTATTATTATTATTATTACTATTATTATTATTATTATTATTATTATTATTATTCAGAGATGAACCCTATTGCAGATGATCAGGGAGGGAATAGGTTCTTACCACAAGACAGAATATGCCTAAATTTAAAACAATTCAAGAATTTCAAATACTCAGGATCCACTTTAAGCCAGGAGGGAGGGAGGGAGGGGGTGCGAAGCTAAGGCTGAATGTAGGATAAAAGCAGCTGGAAGGAAATGGAAGGTTGTGGCTGAGGTAGTAAGTAAAAAAAAAAAAAAAATTGCCAAATAAAACTGAAAATAAAGATCTACTGTTAGCTAATCAGACTGTGGTGAAGTATGGCTCAGAAACATAGGCATTAGATAGATAGACAAAATATACAATTTAGGCTGAAGTCCATGTGGTGGGACCAATGAGGTCATTCAGCGCTGAAAGGAAAACTGAGAGTGAGGGGTTTCAAAGGTGTAACAGGAGGAAAACCTCGCAGCTGCACTAAGACACAGTTGTTAGTAGGGTGTAAAGTAAGTTGGAAGAAAGAATATGAATGGAGGTACAGTAAAAGGAATACAAAGGAGATGCAGCTAGGGGCCTAAAGGAAGGGACGCTGCAAAGAGCCTTAACTAATGCCTACAGTGCACCGCATGAGGTGTACTGACGGCACTAGCCCACTACGGGGGTAACATGGTTAATAAGAAGGAAAGAGAAAAAGAACCTGAAGCATGCAGAAATGAGGATGCTGAGGTTGTCATCTCGGGATCCCGCTGCCTGAGAGGCTGGAAAACGAAGGAATAAGGATAAAGATTGCTGATATGATGAAAGAGTCGAGATTCAGGTGGTATGGACATGTGGTAAGGATGGGTGAGTGAGAGGAAAAAAGCGAGGAAGGCTCGGGCGGAACCTGTTTAGGTTAGAAGGGTCAAGAGGAGCAAAGGATTAGATGGTGTGATAAAGTGAGGGAGGAATTGGAGAAGGGTTTCAATTGATATATCTGGAAGTGAGGAATCGAGATATATATATATATATATATATATATATATATATATATATATATATATATATATATATATTTTTATATATATATATATATATATATATATATTATTATTATTATTATTATTATTATTATTATTATTATTATTATTATTATTATTATTATTATTATTATTATTATTATTATTCAGAAGATGAAACCTATTCATATGGAACAAGCCCACCACAGGGCCACTGACTTGGAATTCAAACTTCCAGAGAATATTAAGGTGTTCATTAGGAAGAAGTAAGAGGAGGTAAAAGGAAATACAGAAAGAAGAGATCTCACTTATCAAAAAAGGAACAATAAATTAATAAATTAATAAATGAAAATGTACTGCAATGCAAGGAGAATAGTATCAGGGTAGCAATTCTTTTGCATCTTCGCGTGGACTTCTGAAGTTCCAACTGCACGACATATATATATATATATATATATATATATATATATATATATATATATATATATATATATATATATATATATATATATATATATATAACATGAAAAATGGCATATCCTCAAATATCAGAACAAGACAACTGCTACTGGAGTAAATTTTTTACTAATATCAGTAATAGCCCTCTGTTAATCCTTATAGCCTAACCCAAAGGGATCACAACAAAATGGATCATTGAGAGCATAAGTGTTAGTTATACTCATCTGCAAGAATGCAACTGTTACACAAACAAAACAGAAAAACTTCAAGTCTAGCTATGCTGGGTACCCTACTCCCAGAACCAGCCCACCTCTGAAATCCTTGGACCAATTCTAAACAAATTTTATCAGCAACTACTGTACCTCAAAGATTCACATGTCCAGACGTTTCCCCTGCCAGATGTATCATGACAGCTCCCATTATTGGCGTAAATACCCTAATACGTACTGTGATTTATTTTCCTATCCACAAGGCCCCAATTTTATAAAATATATATCCACTTTACACATATCAAACAGTTGCGAAATATACTGGTTTAAAATCCGGGAAGAAACCCCAGGGGTTCAAGAGCCTACCACTTGAATGAGGAATATTGAGGAATATATCTAAGAGAGGACAAGAGAAAGTATACGGTCTAAGTTGAGGAAATGAAATTGAAGTGGGTGGAAAATAAATAACATAAAAGAGTCATACAACTGGATATTAAATGAAAGCACTCAAAACCCACCGAAATAAAACCTACAGTGCACTGTGTAGGGCACACCTCTTGCACTACGCCGACTGCTATGCGGGATGCAAGAGGCGGGTGATGTGCTCCTGATACTTCTGACAGTTTGCTGCGTGTGAAGTTTTCCCACAGTGCGGCAGTTACAGGAATTTTGACGTATCAGTAACTCATCTTGTTCTTCACTGTAATCATTACCTGTTACGGGAAATAGTCCATATATTACTGTACCAATACCGTCAAAAAAAATACGGAACAGGATATAGAATTTAGGCCAAAGGCCAAGCGCTGGTACCTGTGAGGTCGTCCAGCGCTGAAAGGGAAATTGACAGTAAAAAGGTCTGAAAGGTGTAACAGGAGAAAAACCTCGCAGTTACACTGTGAATCAGTTCTTAGGAGAGGGTGGAAAGTAAGACGGAAGAAAGACAATATGAATGGAGGTACAGTAAAAGGAATGAAAGAGGTTGCAGCTAGAGGCCGAAGGGAAACTGCAAAGTACCTTAGTAATGCCTACAGAGCACCGCATGAGTTGCACTGCTGGCACAACCCCCTATGGGAGCTAAAAAATTAAAGGAATAAAAGAGTCGAGACGGTAAGTCCAGGCCTCAGGGGTGTTATGCACCGACCGAAGCTTGGAAGAAGGTCGTCATTCTTTACAGGTTTGGGCCCACCGAAAAGAATTCGTCATCGGCCATAGGCGATGACGAATCTAAACGTGAAATTTATTACCCGTCAACTATTTTTGGTACACGCAAAAATTTAAGATTATGATTACAATTCTTATATATATATATTATATATATATATATATATATATATATATATATATATATATATATATATATATATATATATATAAGGATGTGTTTGTGTGTGACAATGCATGAAAACTCTTGTGAATCATCCAAGAGCTGCAAAAAAAACACACACACACAAAAATTGTGACAAGAGACCAGTCACTTCATAAACCCAAGATTCTGAAGCAATATGCAACGTAATGAACTTCAAGTTCACGTCCATTAACGGGATTTTAAAGAAAGCAACATTTGTAATGATTTCATTACCGTACAAATCGCTTGACAACATAATAAGGAAAAGCGTCTAGAAATGAATACGCAAACTGCATAACATATGAATAACACGATCCATTCATTCTTCGGCCAGATGTTAAACCTCCCTCCCCGTTCTCTCGCGATTATAGATAGCCGTGGCTGAGGGATAGCAGCTACCAGCAGAGTGCTGGGCCGAGTGGCGGCTGAGGGGAGACGGCGCTTTTATCAATGGCTACCTTCCCCTCATTATACTAATGCACAAGCCATTACCCCTTATCCTAATGCCACCCCCTTCTGTTTCCACTATACGGCACGCATCCCCCCCCCCACCACACGCAGGCGAATGTTCTCGTGCGTAAATGAATTTTAATAAAATTTTGAGTATATACTTACCCCCTCTTGATGCAGTGCACTTAAAAAAAAAAGGCTGTGGCAAAAGGAACTTTTCATGAATGCAATAGATCAAATCTCTCTCTCTCTCTCTCTCTCTCTCTCTCTCTCTCTCTCTCTGTTATATGTACATATGAAAAATTAATTATTTTGTACAGCAAAACTCTGCATTTTAATTTATTATAACTGCAACTGTCTCTCTCTCTCTCTCTCTCTCTCTCTCTCTCTGTTATAAATATGTACATATAAGATTAATCTATTTTGTAGAGCAAAATTCTGCATTTTAATCTATTATAACTGCAACTCTCTCTCTCTCTCTCTCTCTCTCTGTTATAAATATGTTATATAAAAATTAATTTTTACAGCAAAATTCTGCATTTTAATTTATTATAACTACAACTCTCTCTCTCTCTCTCTCTCTCTCTCTCTCTCTCTCTCTCTCTCTCTCTCTCTCTCTCTCTCTCTCTCTATATATATATATATATATATATATATATATATATATATATATATATATATATATATATATATATATATATCATAATAAAATTAATCTATTTTGTACAGCAAAATTCTGCATTTTAATTTATTATAATTCCAACGATCTCTCTCTCTCTCTCTCTCTCTCTCTCTCTCTGTGTGTAAACAAAGACGTTCCTTCGTATGAAGACGAGCAAACAACGCTCACACAAACAGCACTCATAAAGAGACGAACGATACCTTGGAACAACATCATCAAAACAATAAACTCGCAGCTAATCTTCCAGAGGACAATTCCCAATTATCATGCAAACTGTCTCTTTAATCTGGGCGCAATCTACTTTAAAGACCTCCTAATGTACAACAAAAAGCGGTAAATGGGGCCGTATATTTTTCCCTTCAACGACCCAGCCAATATTTCAGCCGGTGACGTTCCACGCCCCCACCCCCGCCCCCGCCGCCACTACCACTACCCCTGGCTCCTCCCACCGAGGGGCGGGGCTTAGCGAACGCTCCGCCCTACGCAAGCAATCAGGCCGACGAGGGGGAGGAGTCAGCGGTCTCTTTGACATGTGCCGACCTTTTCATTCAGGAAGTTGGGTAGCCGCCTTCATATAATTTACAATGATTTTAGATAACGCTATTTTTCTGTAGTTGAAAAATGCAAGACTGTTTAATAATTAAGCCCTAATAATAATTACTACTTCAAGACTTGAAAGCAAATTTAACATCAACCTTAGGTCAAAGGTTACTGTCGTTATCAGGCTAAGATATATGACACATCTGTGCATAACATTCAATTACCACAAATTTTAAGATAAAATAAAAATCAGTTTCATCATTAACAGTTTATCGGTAACATTGCCGGATGAGTAAGAAGTGAAAATCTGTCATATTGTATCAGTGAGTCAGAACTGTCTAAATCATAACACAGTGAGTCAGAACTGTCTAAATCATAACACAGTGAGTCAGAACTGTCTAAATCATAACACAGTGAGTCAGAACTGTCTAAATCATAACACAGTGAGTCAGAACTGTCTAAATCATAACACAGTGAGTCAGACAGTGAGTCAGAACTGTCTAAATCTAAATCCATAACACAGTGAGTCAGAACTGTGAGTCAAATCATAACACAGTGAGTCAGAACTGTCAGTGAGTCAGATCTGTCTAAATCACAACGCTGTAAAATCAAGAGTGTCGCTAAATATCAAAATGCCAGTTAATTAGTATAAATAAATAATCAAACCACAACACTAACATATACTATAATTCACCCATTTCTGTAGGTACTTTACCGAGTCAAAGAACTTCGTTAAATAACCGAGTCTACCCTCATATGCAATAAAGTTCATTCATCCTGATTAGTTATCACCACGTCAGCCGCCCCCTCCCCTCACAAACACACATACACAATACGCCACTATCCCTCCACTAAAAAATAAATGAAGCTTATCACTCGATCCGTTTAATTAGCTGAAGTTTAAAATAACTTGTGATGACACGAATGATAATGTCAGTGATGCAATTACATTCTGTGACACGGCATGAATGACACGCCTAAATGGTTATTCCGGGTTGAATGAAATTGTACACGTGCCGTTTAGGCGTGTTCAAACGATTGCATTATCTTCAGCTTAACAACAATGGGCGTTTCATAGCATTTCCGAAGGAAATGATCCCCGTTTGTATTTAAATTTAATCACTGAGAAATTGCCGTGAATATCCCCCAAAAAGATGTTTTCTTAAATATTCTACGTACGTGAAATGGGCAAGGGATTGCAATACCACACATACATACATACATACACACACACACACACTCACACACATACACTTACAAATACATACACTCCAAACACACACATACATATATATACTCACAAACACATACACACAAGTAATTAATTACACCATACCGCAGTATCTTTCTTCATTACTCTCTTAATTGCACCATTTACTTCGTCCTCTCCCACATGTACCAACCGCATCTGCCTCTCTGTTCTACATTCTAAATTCAACAGTACAGAAAATTCAAGACTTTATTAATAAAGGTCCGCCCTCTTTTCAGACCGCATCTCTCTATGAATATTTTTTCAATAAGATCCACTTGCTCACATATCTCTACCCCCCTTTACTTCTCTCCAGTATACAACTTTTCACCCCTCAATGTTTGCTCAAATTCACCCTCCTAAATTTTCGTTAACTTTCACCCTTTTCTCTTTCTCTCACTTTCTCCACGACTACATTGTTCGTATAAGGCTCGTATAAATCTATAAGATACTCTCTTGTGTCGTCCATCTCCACTTCAAATAGCTTTTTTTTTTTAATCATTGAACTGTTCATGTCTCCCTATACTTCCTGTATATCTAGAATTTCAGCTCACTGTATAAATTACTATTTTCAGATATGCCCTGATAATGAATTAATCTTCGTGATGGATTTTAAATCGCAAAAATAACCGAATCATTAAAAAAAACATTAATTAAATCTGGTAACTGGGAATGAAAAGCTAAATAAAACCTGGTTCAGAAATGTTAGAGCATCATTCATTTGATAGAAGGTAAAAAAAATGAACAATTAAATGAAAGGTCCAAACAAATTAACAGGAAAACTTTTGGAATATTCTCCAGAGACGAGCGTCCATTTAAAAGAAAAATTACTAATTTGGTTCTTGAGGTGAAATAAACTCTGTGGATGTGATCAAGTTTAACGAAGATGCGACATCGGAAGGAAAAGGAATGCGCCGAAGTTTCTTCGGCGCAATCGAGTTTTCTGTACAGCCCCTACAGCGTATAATCAACGCCACCGAAAATAGATCTATCTTTTGGTGGTCTCGGTATAATGCTGTATGAGCCGTGGCCCATTAAACTTTAACCACGGGCCGGTGGTGGCTTGTCCTATACAGCTGCCAGAAGCACGATCAAGGCTAACTTTAACCTTAAATAAAATAAAAGTTACTGAGGCTAGAAGGTTGCAATTTGTTACGTTTGATGATTGGAGGGTGGATGATCAACATGCCAATTTGCAGCCCTCTAGCCTCAGTAGTTTTTAAGATCTGAGGGTGGACAGAACAAAGTGCGGACAGACAGACAAAGCCGGCACAATAATTTTCTTTTACAGAAAACTAAAACTGAAGTATAACCAAGATAAAGAATCGGAAGCCTAGAAAACTAGTCTAGACTTTGTGACAAACCTTAACTGTAGGACATGGACTGTACATACTTGATACTGAAGGACTTATATCTGTATGGTATCATGGCAATCTAATTTACCTGGAAGTGAGATTGCAAGTTATTTGAGAACCAAGAAGCGGAAAAGCAACGGTACTCTTCTGAAAACAGAAGAGGTTATAAAATTGTGTCTAAACCACACTTTGCATTACTCTTACTACTACTTAACTTTCTAAATCCCTACCATGGTTAGCTAGCTAACTGCCTTCATTCTTCTTTCAGCCATCTTACCTATCAGCTAATAAATAAAAAATAAAAAAAAAAAAATAGAATATAGAATTTAGGCCACAGGCCAAATCGACAGAGTAACGGATAATATAGATTCATGCTTTGATCAAAAGACAATGGATTTGATTTGAAAGGGATCATTTCGAGGTGTCCACCACCGGAATTCAAACCTGGGTTCTCCGATCACTTGTATGTGTACATGTACATACGTTCTGTCAATGTGTTTAAATGGTCAGTGTTTGCTGCTTGAATATGGATTCACAAGTACTTTATCAGGGTTTGCGTTTATGTAAAGGGAACGGGCGATGTGGTTTCATATTGGGAGAGTAGATACCGTAGATTTGAAACTTTCAATCTGAGGAGTTAAAGTTTCATAAAAAGCTTGACAATGTAATGCATTCACACTATCGTCACCATAGTGTTAAAAAAAAGGAAAACTAATATAAGTTATTGAAGACCTGTAAAAAATAAAAGGAAAAAAATATAAGTTACTACTACAGACTACCCTCTCAGTTAAACCATATGATAATTCAACTATATCTGTTCTGACGACCATTACAGAAACATCAAATGACGCATTTGCACTTCATTGTGCATTACAGACATTGGCACGAGTTCTGTTTAATTCATCAAATGTCTCGACAACTCTTCAAGGATAGAAAGGATTTTCTTGCGTTTCGCTTATACTCTCACTTCTTCCTAATGAGCACCGTATTCTCTGGAAGCTTGAATTTCAAGTCAGTGGCCCCTTTGGTAGGCTTGTTCCATATGAATAGGTTTCATCTACTAAATAATAATAATAATAATAATAATAATAATAATAATAATAATAATAATAATAATAATCTTTAGCATCAAAAATAATGACTGCCTAACAATCTTCAATGTTCAATAGCGATGATCATTTCAGAACTGCCCACGGACCTGGTACATCGTTAAGCCTGATGCCTTTTTGACAAGTTGCTGAAAAGACACATACAACCTGTTGCAGTTATGTTGAATAGAATATAGAATTTAGGCCAAAGGCCAAGCGCTGGGACCTGTGAGGTCATTCAGCGCTGGAAGGGAAACTGACAGTCAGTAAGAAGGTTTAAAAGGAGTGAAAGGAGGAAAACCTTTTCAGTTGAACTATGAAACAATTGTTAGAGAGGATGGAAAGTCAGATGGAAGAAAGAGAATATGAACGGAGGTACAGTAAAAGGAATGAAAGCGGTTGCAGCTAGGGGCGGAAGGGACGCTGAAAAGAGCCTTCAGTATTGCCTACGGTGTACCGCATGAGGTGCACTGGCGGCACTAACCCCCTGTGGGGTTTGCAGTTAAGTACAACGGTTCACCTCAGAGCTAACATGACACAAGTATTCCTATTCCTAATTCTTCCATTCCTCCATATTTTGAATTCCAAAATATCAAAATCTGATTCGTCGCCTATGTCAGTAGTCCAAAATACAAATATTTTTACAGATAATGAAACTCGTTATTTCCCTGTGTTACTTTACTAGAAGTCACCCCTAAGCTAAACTGCCCTAAAATGAAGAAGTGCAGTTTCAGAATGATTCTTCGGTGCTTTCCACGAGTATTTAGGGGGTCCCATTTGCAGTATCTGCAAAATCAGCAGTAAGGCAAGGGGAAACTGTAGTATCTACCATTTTTCTCAGTTTTGTAATTTTGCAGTTACTGCAGTCTTCCATTTTAGGGCAGTAAAGTCCGTCTAACTTCATAAGCAAAGATGTTCCCTAACAATTGTAACAACTTTAATGTGTACAAATTTTAAGATACGACGACCACGATCAAGTTTATGGCAAAGTTCACCGCTTATTTATGTACTAATTAGATCTATTACGCTTTAAATACAACGGAAGGTGATGGATGTGATTGATTTCTTGACGCAATCTGGCGTCACAGCGATACACGAACACCAACAATCTTAAAATCCATGCTTTCCTGCCATCAATTTTTTTTATAAGTGAAGCCTCCCACAGGGATAAAAATCTGATTGCTTATTATCGTTTAAAACAGAATCATTGGCAACAAAAGATTTCGTCTGAAAGAAATCACTTTCTTCCACTAACATGGAAAATAATAAAAAAAAAAATTCTGAAACTAAAGATCTGTCCACAATCATCTCATTCCTTTCCCAGATGATGCCAAAAATATCCTATAAAAAGGTCAAAACGACTGATAAAACACACAAGAAGGCAGAGAATTCCACAGTCTCGAGGAGAACGGAATGATAATTGATAGAACCGATTGACATTCGAGTTCCAGGCGTCCTCACGAGTGCCTGATGGAATGCAGAGCGACAGGGAACTTCAGGTCCTTCTTTCTCATTCCTGGAAATCAGAATATTCCCCATTGCACGTGAGAAGCTCTGGGTTTGACCCTACCTGGGGAAGAAACGATCTGGGCACGTTCCATCAAACACGTATAAACAGTTGATTAGGTAACTCGTGATGTTGTGTTTAACCACACACAAAGAGAGAGAGAGAGAGAGAGAGAGAGAGAGAGAGAGAGAGAGAGAGAGAGAGAGAGAGAGAGACTTTCTCCTAATGTTCTCTCTGCGTTCGTGTTTACGCACTGTAATTATTAAGCCACCAGCACCAGTTCACTTCTAATTAGGAACCGCAGGTTTCAGTTACAATGGATAAGTACAAAAAGGTAAACACCGTTTGTTTCTAAGACTTCGATATACAAGTCCACAAGAATTCCCGAATTCCCTACAGCCTAATACTAATTTTGTTTTTGGTTTCTAATTGTCTTGCTATACTTACGTAGAGCTTTACCCACCAAGGCAATAATTTAGTTGACAGTTCTTATATTTATGCTCTCGAACACAAATTGCATGTGGCTTAATATTTGGAAGTAGTCTGTAAAAAAGGTCGCGCTGTGAATTGGTGACAAAACTATCATATGTACAGCATATGTATATCTATCTATCTATCAATCGTTTGTCTACCTATATATATGTGTGTGTGTGCTTGTGTGTATATATACATACATATATTATATATATATATATATATATATATATATATATATATATATATATATATACGATAAATAAAAAATAACAGAACAAAAAATAACAAACAAATAATCTCCCAAAATTACTTCACGCACAATTTACACATGCATGGACGAATGTACACCTACACACATACATACATACATATATATATATATGATATATATATACATATATTTATCATTGCAAAATTCTTGAATGTCAAGAATAATTATTAACGTTGCACGGCGAGCGCACACTTGACGCTCGATTACGCGCGAAATAAATTTAACCTTTTAAAATCTGCCTGAATATTTTAAACATGAAAATATACGCAAGTGTCCCAATGCGCTATAAGTAATAATAGTAAATACAATAATAAATCATTATAAATGTCATCTAAAACTTAGACCCGTTTCAATTCATATCAGGCGTTGCAACGTTCTCGCAATAAAAATTCTAGTTCTTAACGCAATTCTTACTTTGTAATTCACATCACAAGAAAAATATACAAAGAACATAAAAAAAAATCATAAAAGCAAACAAAATATGCGCCGAAGTTTCTTCGGCGCAATCGAGTTTTCTGTACAGCCGCGACTGCGTATAATCAAGGCCACCGAAAACAGATTTATCTTTTGGTGGTCTCGGTATAATGCTGTATGAGCAGCGGCCCATTAAACTTTAACCATGACCCGGTGGTGGCCTATCCTATATCGTTGCCAGAGGCACGATTATGGCTAATTTAACCTTAAACAAAATAAACACTACTGAGGCTAGAGGGCTGCAATTTGGTATGTTTGATGATAATTGGAGGGTGGATGATCAACATAACAATTTGCAGCCCTCTAGCCTCAGTAGTTTGTAGGATCTGAGGGCGAATAGAAAAAAGTGCGGACAGAATAAAGTGCGGACGGGCAGACAAAACCGGCACAATAGTTTTCTTTTACAGAAAACTAAAAAGCGATGTACTGTGCATCATACTTAAAGCTTTCCATTTCAGTTTGCAAAAAATTTATTTTGAGCCAGTTTTCATGTCATCAAAACTGGGTTAATATTTCGGTAAATGCAGTGATGAGTTATTCAAATCAATATTCAGATAATTTTATCACGAATTAACAGCTGCTAAGAATAACAACGTTAGATAAAATACATTTACTCTCAATTTCCTACTTGGAATACCTTTATTCCACATTTACTCTCAATTTCCTACTTGGAATACGTTTATTCCACATTTACTCTCAATTCCTACTTGAAGAACGTAAGTATATTCAGTACAAATAACCGACAAATATACAGAACCGAACACATTCTCGTGACGCACTATATAAAATGGCTGGCACAAGCAAAAACCAAATCGGACTTTAGGGCAAGTTCCTGGATATTCGTAAACCTCCCTGGTGTCCAATCCGCCGGGGAAAATACCCAACAAAATAATCCTCGACTGAACAATCCGCTTCGTTAGATTCTGGCCGCCGAATCAGGCAAATCCTCGGAGGTAAATAAACAGCTCAATTTCCTATAGGTTCCGTCGGCGTCACCCGACACGTGACGGAAAGCCTCCTCACCAGACACTATCCCTGCGCTAGACTGGCTCGGTGTCCTCCACCCTCCTCTTTTATTCCTTCTTTTATCAAGAGTCCGGGTAAAACAAAGATATGATAAATGCTATAAATGGAGAGAAAGACCGATAGTCGCCCGCTGATAGTTCAAGTCGTCGTCCTCCTCCTCCTCCGGTTTCGACCCGATTGTCCTATCGGCTCGACGGGTCCTGGAGGGATGGCCACCTCGCCCAGATACCTTATCCTGGTCCTCCTCGGGTTCTCTCCCTCTTCACGCCCCTCCTCCTTCGAGGGCTCCTCCACGAGATAAAGGGAGTCTCTCATGCTGAACAGAGAGGCTTGTTGCATTCAAAATAATTAATGTCACCGGCTGGATTGGAGAAAAAAAAAGGTTTAATCAACAAAATGCGCCAATCGGCAAAGACACTGACGCTGTCGTAGTCCTATCGCTCGTCTGACTCCATAGAAAACGAGGCATTTTTTCCTCGACGAGGATGGGCAACTCATCTAAATATGAAAATCAGTTTTGGACGATGCAAAAGAGTACAGTGAGTACACCAATTAAAAGGTATAATACACACACACATACATACATACATAGAGAGAGAGAGAGAGAGAGAGAGAGAGAGAGAGAGAGAGAGAGAGAGAGAGATTTCAAAAATTCTATGACAAAGTGGCCATTCCCTATCGCAGAGTTTAACAGAACTCAAAAGGATTTTCGTCCACTTTCGACATTCTGGGCTTTGCGCTAACTGACGTGGGACATCATAATATAAAAGTGCTTGCCCACACATTTTAGGAAGGTGGAATCAGCCCCCATAATCCAAGCAGACCAAATGAACTTGTCAGAAGGACATTGAACTAAAGCTTCCTAGATCATCTTATTAAATAGTTAATCCCCCCAGATCGACGGCCAGATAACCGGTGCTAAATAAATCCCAAGTCAAGCCTGTAATCCAGGGTCCACTAGAAATCTCTCGTTAGGAAACAAATCCGGTCTGACACCTTTCTTTTTCAAAGAGAGACAAAATTAAAATGCTAAATTACTGATAATAGAGAGCCAATAGACGTAACCCTCCCGTCCTCTGTGAATATTTCGAGATGTGTCTGTTAACTCACCATGTCCGTTTGTACACTATCTGCAACCTACCACAGTGAAATTGTGATTATTATATATATATATATATATATATATATATATATATATATATATATATATATATATATATACACATATATACATATATATACATATATATATATATATATATATATGTGCATGGATGTATACGTATATGAACATACATATACACGCACATTATATAATGTGTGTCCACCTACCATATTTATATCTTGCTTTTACAGCTTTGAGAGATTAGACAAGAGGGCACTTGAACACTGAGGGATAAGCAGCCCCTATTATCACTGACGACGTGTTTCGTATGTAGACTTCATTTTTTGCTGTTCCTGAAGCCACTAACCCATGGAAATAGATTGAAATTTTACAAAATTATAATAAATTTGCGTTCATTGGTATATCTTATAAGAAATAACATAAAATGATGTCAGGTTTATATATATATTTGTTATACGTACATGCCCCTACATATTTTGGTTGCAGTGAAATGACTTTTGTTTCTACAAATAAACTATGGATCGTCTTTTATTATTATTTTTTATCACAGTCATCCTGTTCAACTGTGTTTTTTTTTTTTATTATTAGGGGTTTCCGGGTTTCCTTCCTCCTTAGGAGTCCATCACTTTTCTCAATATTTGAGGTATTTCTAATAGCACACTCTTCCTCTTGTTACTGTCATTATTCAGAAGATGAACCCTACTCACATGTAACAAGCCCACCAAAGGGGCCACTGACTTGAAATTCAAGCTTCCAAAGAATATGACGCTCATTAGAAAATAAGAGAAGGTACAAGGAAATACAGAAATAAAAGATCTCACATTGAAAAGAAAAAATTAATTAATAAACAGATAAAACTGCATTAAAATGAAGTTCCAATCGCACAACATCCTCAGTAGGGAGACGGTTCCACAGTCCAACGGTGTGAGGAATAAAGCACCTCTACCTATATCCCAAGTCGTGAGTCTCATAGGAACACAGTAACATTTGTTATAAGGAAGGGGACTAAAATTTGGCAACATAGCAGGATGATATCATCACGGACCACGAGGTCATGCATCATTCCTTGCCTGGCAGGATGTCCAACTGTGTCCCTAGGAAGGGCAAAGGTCATTCAGTGTAAATCTTTACAACTTTATCTTATATGACCAAAAACAAAATATAACTACTTTTTAGGATTTTGAAAACAAATACTTATTTAGGCAGACTGTTAACACAGGTATCGCGTTTATATTTGAGGTATTTTTTTTTCAAATTTATTTAAACGACATACGAATTTTGATTTGGTTTTATATAAATATTTTGTTAAAAATTAAGACTGAAGAAAGCAGGAATAATGACCATCTATAATCTCGATAATCTATAAAATAAAGTAAAAGCAACTGTTTCCTTCACAAATAGTATGCATATATTTAGATTTGTTAAATATAATAAAAACTCGATGGATTACAAGTATATACTGTAAGAACAAAACCAACACATGAATTCTTGAATTAAACAAGATTAGATAATGCAATTATTGAAAGTTATCATTCCATCTTACTCTGCGTCTTCAATTTATGTGATTTCTGCAACTCCCAGCGCTAATTACCCATCGTATATCATCCTTCACAAAAATAATAATTAAAAAGAGTCACCCATGTTTCCTTATATAGCAAAGACAGATTTCCTTAGGGTAGCTGCAGAATGTAATACAAGTCGCAAAATATAAGGTTCAAGGTGGGATTCTGACCGAGAAAGTAGGACAAATTACAAGATGTCTGATAGGAATGGAATGGAATGGAATAGAGGGTTTAGACCAAAGGCCAAACGCTGGGACATATGAGGCCATTCAGCGCTGGAAAGGAAACTGAGAGTAGGTAGGTTTGAAAGGTGTAACGTAAGGAAAACCTCGCAGTTGCACTATGGCACAATTGTTAAGATAGGGTGGATAGCAAGATGGAAGAAAGAGAATATGAACGTAGGCACAGTAAAAGGAATGAAAGGGGGTTGCAGCTAGGGGCCTAAAGAAGGGACGCTGCAAAAAAACCCTTTAGTAATGCCTACAGTGAACCCCGTAAGGTGCACTGACTGCAATATCACCTCAACGGGAAGGAACGAGAAGTGTGGGCCTATACAATAGACTCGAGGGCGCGCGGATCAAGTTTTTGGATAGGAACAGTCACTTGAGAAGAGGTGCTGGAACAACATATGCTGATGAAAAATCACCTGAAAGTGGATATGGATCATGACCAGGTGAAGCTGAGGAGGTTTTCTCGAGACGGGGTTCAATGACTACTGATTTGTTATCGTCTGAAACTACCCCTTACTAGAAGAAGGTTTGATAGTGATATGATATGATATGATATGATATGATATATATATATATATATATATATGTGTGTGTGTGTGTGTGTGTGTGTGTGTGTGTGTGTGTGTGTATTTATCGCCACCTCGTGCTGATACCCCGACCAGAGATCGAATCTCGGCCGGCCATCAGTATAGCTACATTTAGCTTCATTTGGTTCTAGGCTTCGTAGTAACAAGAGTGTCCTGTATATACACACACACACACATATATATATATATATACATATATATACTGTATATATGTATATATATATATATATATATATATATATATATATATATATATATATATATATATATATATATATATATATATATATATTATTGTAGTGAGAGAAAGATGGATATATTACTATGTAAATTTACCCCCAACTCCCAATACATCAACCATAAGTTGTTCACAAGCCACCAAACCTTCAACACGAAACTGCGTAAATATACCATCATCAGCTGCAAAAATTACAGTCAAAACACAAATTCTTGTTCTTGTCCATTAAAATCAGCCAGATCTCCCTGAAACTGAATATTCGACGTGCGACAAACAATACATATTTCTCTGACGGTATCAGGATTACAGCATCGCTTTACACTGAACAATAAGTGGCTAAAAGCAAAACTAGATAAATAGGAAAATACCAAGATATCTAACTGTCAAAAACACTTCTCTGTAAGAGATCCCTTCTGTTCGTTATCTCCTTCAGATAATGCTGAATATTTTTTACGCAACCATCTTATCTCAAGTCGTTATTTTTCTGAACTCAAGCAAAATAATGTCGTTTTCAGTTAAAAAATACCTACGAATCGGCATTCTAGTTTTTTATGACTGAAAGGTGCATAAACAGAGAACAACTTGAGTCGTTTATGATGAAAGGAACTGATTACATTTATTTACTCTATGCATCGACAATGCCGACATCTTAATTAACCGAATTTCCAGTTTTAGCTAAGTAGCATTTTCATCACTTAATAAGTTACGCGACTTACGAAAGTAGTTTATTACTTACAAAGGCATTCTCCCCGGCAGTCTTGGGTAAGCCAGCGGAGCCCTGCACTTACCGTCTTATCAGACTTTTATCTTATCAGTGGCCGGCCATTTTGGATTTCAAAACCCGTCTCGTAATGACAGTGCCGCACCTCATTGCCCCAGGAGGTCCATTATTATATTGAAATTCCACGGGGCGGTAGACCCTACGGCGCTACGGGGCTGTTACACCGTCGATAGCAAAGCTTATTACGGAATAAGATCGATAAAACTTGAAATTCGATCGATCTGAGAGTATTAAGACGTCAGCCTCGAGATCATATGAACCAGTGGTTCTCAACCAGAGGGGAATATCAGTTTCAAGGGTGGGGGGGGGGATTGTGACCACAGGTTGGCAGGCTCAAACTGGCTCTAGGACCACGCAAAACGCAGTGTGTATTGGTCTGCACTACTGGGAGGTCACGCTGGGCTTTCTCTCTGCTAATATTTTGTTGTATATTATTTTGGAATGCTCTTTTTGAGGAAGACCACTGATCTAGGCGTTACTCCATGCATTCCAAGTTGCAACTGAACACTTAAGCGATTTTTCAAATTAAATCTTACACGGGATTGAAACAAGAATATGACGAACATTGACGACATGTATTTCCGTAAAGTTAAAAGAGGTTGTATTCGATAGCATAAATATATGCTGAAACATCATGATCTTCTATCAAATAAAAGCAAATATTACAGAACCTTATCTCTCTCTCTCTCTCTCTCTCTCTCTCTCTCTCTCTCTCTCTCTCTCTCTCTCTCTCTCTCTATATATATATATATTATATATATATATATATATATATATATATATATATATATATATATATATATATATATATATATATATATATATATATATATATATATACATATAATTACACACATATATATACATACATATATATGCATATTTATCAAATAATAACAAATGTATGAATGTATATACATAAGAATATATGCATGTATATAAGCAAATAATGAATTCGTGTGGTAGCCGAATGATCACTCTCGCAAACATATGAAAATAATCAATGGGGTAACTACCTTCCAAAATATTTTCCAACTTATACATCCGCGGTTTATAGATAAGTAATCATTCACCGCAGCTGCTGTTCGAACATTTTATACTCGAAGGTCCTAATAAATCCTCAGGTCAGAAAGGGATGGAGGTTCCTAATCCTACCAATACGAGTACGCGGCTCACACGACACTGACGGGTGTCTGACTGCAAAAGGTATGGTACGATAGAATTATTAGCGCTTTAATATTAAAGGTTTTCCTGCACACAACTCTCGAGATATGATGACTCTCTCTCTCTCTCTCTCTCTCTCTCTCTCTCTCTCTCTCTCTCTCTCTCTCTCTCTCTCTGGCAGTGTGGTTTCAAGCCCGAAATTAGTTGCCATTATGAAAATTGTTTGCCAGTTTCGAGATTACCGAATTTTCCTCCTCCTCCTCCTCCTCCTCCTCCTCTCTCTCTCTCTCTCTCTCTCTCTCTCTCTCTCTCTCTCTATTCATTATTGGTCTTACTATGAATTGATACGATTATCTTGGCGTTGGCATTCTTTTCCTGATACCCATGTTACTGTACATCATTCAGTGCGATTATTGGGTACATGGTCTCTGGGTACCTTGACCCCAAAATATGATAAGAGTCCTAAGTCATAATTTTTGTGGTGGCCCTTTTATTCGCCGCAAATGTCGCTTACGATGGCTGTATTATGTTTCCAAGCATTAAAGGTTTCTCAAATCTAAAGAAAAATTCTACTCTTCTGAGCAGTTCTTCATCCACAGCGCGGCGTCTGTTCCATCTGGTCCCCGTCATTTTGGGTCATCTTGCTTAACCATACACAAGAGTTATTAGAAAAGGTAGTGACAAATGCCATGCATTAAAAAACAACAGAAAAACACCACTTACGAAAAGGGTGGAAGGCCCTGCGTTGGGTGTCTTTTTCCAAAACTAAATCCTATCGAATAGAATATGGTATTTAGGACCAAGGCCAAGCGCTGGGACCTATGAGGTCATTCAGCGCTGAAAGGGAAGCTGACAGTAAGAAGGTATTTAAGGTGTAACAGGAAGAAAACCTCAAAGCAGTTGTACTAAGAAACAATTGTTAGGAGAAGGTGAAAAGTTAGATGGAAGAAAGAGAATATGAACGGAGTTACAGTAAATGGAATGAAAGCGGTTGCAGCTAAGGGCTGATGGGATGCTTCAAAGACCCCTAAGTAATGCCTGCAGTGCACCGCGTGAGGCGCACTGACGACACTATACCCTCCCACGGGGACTAAATCATATCAATCTGAAAGACAGAGTCTATCCTCCGAGGATTCCGGAGGAAATCCTTGGGACCCCGGTTGCAAAATCCTGAGATGTATGCTAGTATTGCACCAGCCCCGGTTTTTTTGCCATGCCCCTAGGTTACGTTAGGTTGGTTTAGCATACACCATTTAATTTAAGTGTGGGAAACATAATGAGATTATTTTCAAGAAAATTCTATGGTTAGTTTTGAAGATATGGCGTCCCGCTTTTTCAGGGAAAGTCCTGGTACTGGGTTACTTCTCAGGAAAATGCACCCCGGTTGCCAAAAGGAACAGGGAAGCCTGGATGAGAGGTGGGGACCCTTTTCAGCCAGCGTAGCCTCCATCCATTTCAAATGGGATATCTGAAGGATAAACACATTTCTGTATGCATGTCAATTGGTGATGCCTTTTCTAATAACTTTCTTGTCTGTGTTTAAATTATTATGAACGCTGTTATTGTTGCAAAAATTTTGATATTGTTATTACTAAGGGGTCATGTTGGTGATGGGTTCATTGCGATTCTAGGAACAAACGGGTAAAAAATGCGCCGAAGTTTCTTCAGCGCAATCGAGTTTTCTGTACATCGTATAATGCTGTCTGAAACTCTCAACCACGACCATGAAACTCTTAGTCGCGGTCCATGAAACTCAGCCACGATCCGGTGGTGGCCCGTGTTGTTTTTACTTGTTGGAACCTTTAGCGGTGCCAGACGCACCATCATGACTAAGTTTAACCTTAAATAAAATAAAAACTACAGAGGCTAGAGGGCTGCAATTTGATATGTTGGATGATTAGAGGGTGGATGATCAGCATACCAATTTGCAGCCCTCTAGCCTCAGTAGTTTTTAAGATCTGAGGGCGGACAGAAAAAGTGCCGACGGCCAGACAAACAGCCGTCTCAACAGATTTCTTTTACAGAGAATTCAAAATAATCTAAAGCACCAATGGAGATACGTGTAAACAAATACCGTACTTTACTTGCTTGTTCGCACCCTGGTGACGTCTCTCATGTTCACAAAATATATCAAATATCGTTGATTACCTTATCTTTGGGCTGACTTCGTCCGATGATTAAAAATAAACACACACACACACACACACACAAGGGAATGCATTGGATAACATTTGTTTAGCTTCTCCCATTTTATGTCGAATTAAACAAGTAAAAAATGAGCCGAAGTTTCTTCAGCGAAATCGAGTTTTCTGTACAGCGTATAATCAAGGCCACCGAAAATCGATCTATCTTTCGGTGCTCTCGGTATAATGCTGTATGAGCCGCGGCCCGTGAAACTTTTACCACGGCCCGGTGGTGGCCTAGCCTTTATCTTGCCAGAAGCACGATGATGGCTAACTTTAACCTTAAATAAAATCAAAACCACTGAGGCTAGGGGGCTGCAATTTGGTATGTTTGATGATTGGAGGGTGGATGATCAACATACCAATTTGCAGCCTTCTAGCCTCAGTAGTTTTTAAGATCTGAGGGCGGACAGAAAAATTGCGGACTGACTGACAAAGCCGGCACAATAGTATTCTTTTACAAAAAAACTAAAAAAACAAGATTTAAGCCTCTCGATTGTCTATAATAACGTTAGGTCCAGAATACATGAATAAGTACATAATAATACTGTGTGGAATGAATCAGATTATTAGAGCTCTCCAATATTCTTACAGAGACTTGTAAATTCCAAGCTCCATCAGCTTTCCTTAGTGTAACCCACTGCATAACGCTGCCATTTATATTGTTAGGGGATAAAGAACACAGAAATTACAGCTGTTTACATGACTAATCTTACTATAATCCGTAGTAAATTAAGACCTCAATAAACAGACATCCAAAATGGCAGTTCTCATTTTAGTTTTCTATAAAAGAAAACCGTTGTTCCGACTTTGTCTGTCCGTCCGCAATTTTTCTGTCTGCACTTTTTTCTGTCCGCCCTCATATCTTAAAAACTACTGAGGCTAGAGGGCTGCAAATTGGAATGTTGATCATCCACCCTCCAATAATCGAACATCCCAAATTGCAGCCCTCTAGCCTCAGTAGTTTTTATTTTATTTAAGGTCAAAGTTAGCCACAATCGTACTTCTGGCAACGATACAGGATAGGCCACCACCGGGCCGTGGTTAAAGTTTCACAGGCCGCTGCTCATACAGCATTATACCTAGACCACCGGAAGACAGATCTATATTGGGTGGCCTTGATTATACGCTGTACCGGTTGTACAGAAAACTCGATTGCGGCGCATTTTTTACTTGTTTATATATCAAGGCAATAAACTTGCTCTAAGTGAGCTTAAGCCTAACTCATATCTTCGGTTAACCATTGCATACAGGTGTTATTCATCTCATACTCCTAACTTACGTGAACTACTATATTTTTGACGCTGAAATGACAGCTACACGCTAATGGTCTATTTCACACCCCCTTTTGGATACATCTCGAAATGCAAAGTCGCATTTAAATTTTCAAAAAAAAAAAAAAAAAAACCATCGCTGCGGACAAAGTCGAAGATTATCTATTGAAAAGAGGGTCAAATGACCTCTGACAATTTTCGATTCTCATTCACCGTACGAAACATTACGGAATGGAATGGAGCATAGAGTTTAGGCCAAAAGGCAAGAGCTGGGAACTATGGAAGGGGAATTCAGACGGGGTAGGTTTCAAAGGTGCAACAGGAGGAAAGCCTCGCAGTTGCACTATGAAAATAACTGTTAGGAGAGTGTGGATAGCAAGATGGAAGAAAGATAATATGCACGGAGGTACAGTTAAGGGAATGAAAGGGGTTGCAGCTAGGGGCCGAAGGGACGCTGCAAAGAATCTTTAGTAATGCCTACATCGCACGCCGTGAGGAGCACTGGTGGCACTAAGCCCCTATACGAGGGAAACATTACGAGTCCCTAAATAACACTAATTTGGTCGAAAGCAGAGCGTGAAAATGGAATTTATTCGTCGGTTTTGGGACACTGTGTCAGTCTTAATCCTAAACCACAAGCCTTTGGTTACGAAACAATAAACATTTTGGAGTTCGTCACTGTTTGTCGGGTATGGAAAGCAGAGAAGTCAAGTGGAATTTCAAGAGCTAGTTGAGCAAGCATTCTTTCACCAAGGCGAGCTGATTTTCATACAGGGTAAAGCATAATATACTGACAACTGAGACCTCAGTGTTTTAACTATAAAATGTGCTAAGTCTCACTTTTATAGTTCTTTAATTCATATTAGATTCTAAACTAAATATTCAATGCCTCGTCAAACCTCAACACATTTTATAATTTTTCTTTACGTTATTTGTTCATAAAATCTCTAAAATATTAGAATGTAACGTAATTCTGACTGGAATACAGAATACAGAATATGGAATACAGAGTTTGGGCTAAAAGCCAAACACTGGGACCTATGAAATCATTCATCGCTGGGATGGAAACTGAGAGTAGGTAGTAGGTAGGTTTGAAAGGTGTAACAGGAGGAATACCTCGCATTTGCACTATGAAAGGATGGAAAGTCAGACAGAAGAAAGAATATAAACAAAGGTACAGTAAAATGAATGAAATGGGTTGCAGCTAGGGCCGAAGGGACGCTGCAAAGAACCTTTAGTAAAGCCTACAGTGCACATCGTGAGGTGCACTGACGCCACTATCCCCCTACGGAACGTAATTCTGACGATTGTTGCAATAACCAATTTACTCTGGTCGAAGTTGGTCCACGGAAAGAAAAAAAATTGTCACAATCTCACAATCGCTTAACTGCTGAATCAAGGATGAACCCTCTGTGCATGAAAATGTCCACAACACAACTTACCCAGCTATCACCAGGTTTAAGATCACGAAGTCTTTAATTTCTCCCAGAGATAAAATCATTAGAGTACACAGATATGAATCCATATTGAAAATTTCCCTTTTTCATTTTATGTATTCACTCATTCATATTTGTTAATTTTATGACTTAAATACCAGTTGTTTCATGGTGCAATAACGAAGAGACAAAATTTCGATGTTTCTTGTGATTTAAAAGATTGCAAATAACAGACAAATATCAAAAAATATATAAAACTGTAAAAATTGACTGAATGATTAGGGAATTACTGAAAATGGATGAAAAGTGGCATGGCACCCCCTTGAGGCACAGACGAAGAACTTCAGAGAACCAATATAGGGTCATGGATCCATACACACAAATTTCATGGATATAGATTAAACAACTCTAGAGTAATACGAATGCAGATTACAGGCTATCACACTGAATACAGGCTATCATACTGAACAACGCCCTAATAAATACGAATGCAAATTACAGGGTTATCATAATAAACACTGGTCCTAATTTAAGTCATGATTAGACGAAATGGAAAATAGGGCCATTTTCTTATACATGTGGCTAAAAATATACAACTGCTTCAGGTTACAACGGCCACAGTTTTCCATTACAATCAGACACAAACATTTTCCAAAAAACGATCTTCAATGTTACCTGTCTTATCCGTTGAGAACATGAAAGAAAATAATTAGTTACGTTTGATAGCCACGATTCATTGCCGTTCTCACTGGAACACACTGATGGAAACTAGAATTCTCTTTTGACACTAATGAGCATAGAAACATTGCGCTGAAAAAAAATCCATACACTGGCTGAGCAAATGACGTGTCATCAGAAAATAATTCTCAAACACGCACCGTAACTTATTTTATATCATTCTAAGCGTAAGCATTTTGTTACATGCAACTGCGATCCAACCTTTATCAAGCCACTGAGCATGACAGGTACATTTTCCCGAGATGTAACCGAGTACGGAGACCTTTCCCTGAAAAAAGCAGGACGCCATATCTTCAAAACTAGACATAGGATTTTCTTGAAAATAATCTCATTATGTTTCCCACATCCCAAATAAATAGCAACTGTCATCATCAATCTAACCTACGGGCATGGCAAAAAAACCAAGGCTGGTGCAATACTAGCATATATCTCAGGAATTTACATGGCGGGCTTACATAACTTATAGTAGAAAGCGCACCGTACAAAACGATCTAATTTATCTAATTTTCTCAAACATGACTAGTTTAAATATATCTAGTTCTTTAATGTTCATGAATATACATGTACTTAAGATTGGACATTGTCCTGCATATGGATTGACACATGACGTCAGGCATTAGTCTACATTTCTTCCTGGCCCCAGAGGGATTTGTTTTTATTAACTTTAGTTCTTTTCTCGCAGTGTAAAATATACATACATACATACATACACACATATATATACATGCATCATATAATGTATATATATATATATATATATATATATATATATATATATATATATATATATATATATATATATATATATATATATATATATATATATATATATATATATATATATATATATATATATATATATATATATATATATATATATATATATATATATAATTATATATAAAATATATATGAATACATTATATATACATACATACATATATATATATATATATATATATATATATATATATATATATATATACATGCATACATAAAATATATGTATGCGTATAATTATATATAAAATATATATGAATACATAAATATAAATATAAATCTACATTTTCTAATTCAGGAAGAATCATGTACAGTATGTGCGTCGCTTCTTCCAATTCAGGAAGAATCCAGGGTAACAAGACATGTCAGGACCCTATACACCTTATAACTGCTGAATCAAAAATAACACGAAAATCCCCCACACCAGAAACCTCTCTAGAGTCGGTCACTTCATAGAGCACTCTGTAAATATCAAGCCAAGATTTCCGCAGTATCCTCCATCGCACTTCCTCCCAACATAGTTTTCCCATTTTCTCCACGTGACCAAACCACCGCCAATTACTTATTCCACCTTTTCATTTACGTTAACGATTTTATCACATCGCCTTATATCAACATTTCTTATTTATACATCAACAGCTTCCGCCTTTTCCATTTATTTGCATAAATCATCCACACTTTGCTTTTTTTATGGAAGAAGAGTCTGCACAACTTCTGCTAAATGCGTTGCGTCGCTATTCTGTGTTGTGTCTTTATCTATCCTAACGTCATTTGTTATATTCACTACCAAATACCTAGAGAAACCAAACACTTCGATTCTTTTACAGTTAATGCTAACATTCATAAAGAAATGTGAAGGCGATAAAGTAATTAGACTCCAACCCCTTCGTAGCTTATATATTACAGGCAGATGGCGAACCCAGGCATTTCGCGAAGTGCCTGAAATTTCAGGCAGATAGCGAAATGCACTCAGGGACATTTGAGCCCCCCAGGGGATATCACTAAACACGGCGAAACATGACTCACCTACACTGTTTCGCCGTGTTTGGTACTAGCCCCCGGGAGGATCAAGTGTCCCTAAGTGCATTTCGCTATCTGCCTGAAACATGTATAAGAATTAAACGGACAACTAAAATACACCTGAACAAGTGTGGACTCCTAACCTGGCAGAGTTGTCACTGATATAACTGTAGTTCCCTCTGGTACGAGCAATTATTTGTATAGCTTTGCGTAATGATCCTCTACTCAAATGATCAAGTACCGTTTTACAAATTCGGACAAAGTTCATAAAATACGTTAACAAATATAATTCTTCAACACTTACCCTTCGTCTGCTAGGGTGAACACCACACCTACCTGCCAAAGAAAAATTGGAAATGTTAGTAAAAAGGTGAATGAAGAATTATATGATGTCGAGTTACCATTGATATACATGATACGTAAAAGGGTACATTCACACACTCCTAAATTTTACATTTACCCAACAGGTGAGGGACGGAGCCACCTTATGGTTGATAATGAGCAGCAAAGGAAATACAGAAGATACATATAGGAATGGAATATAAAAATTAGGGCAAAGGCCTAGAGGTGTGACCTACGAGGTCATTCAGCGCTGAAAGGGAAATTGAGAGCAGAAAGGTTTGAAAGGTGTAGCAGGAGGAAAACCTCGCTGTTGCACTAGGAAAATTGTTAGGAGAGGGTGGATAGCAAGATGGAAGAAAGGGAATGCAAAGTGTTGCAGCTAGAGGCCGAAGGAACGTTGCAAAGAACCTTCAGTAATGCCTAGAGTGTACCGCGTGAGGTGCACTGCCGTCACTGCCTCCCCCCCACACGGGTGAAGATGCATATACTCAGCTCCTAAGCCTCTCTCCGCCGACGTGAAACTTACATTTGTAATTCAGACTCTACAGGTGGAGCTATGTATAGCCCCAATAAAATTCTCTCAGCTCACAAGAAGAGTAAGGGCGTGAGCCAGTGGTAATCTATCATGCTCCGAGCAAGGTTTGACCTCGGGAACAACGAACTGGAGTCTCCGGGAACACCAACACCTAACAGATATTTAGGGTATGCAGGCGGAGGTTATGGGAAAAAAATAAAATAAAACAACAGTGAATGAAAAATAAACAAAATATATATCATCTATTAAAAAATGGTTGGGCATTTATATCACATAATTTGTTAAAACGGTTGGGCATTTTCACACGGTACCTAATCATATCTTTGACGAAAGTTGTGGATACAGGCTACAGAAGTTAGTGACTACGCAAAATTCGAGAGAAATAAAACACGATGAAAAATTAAAATGACAATCCAGAGCAAAACAATCGGAAGAGATAAACTAGAAAAATTTAACAAAAATAAGACATCAAATCTAGAAGCGCTCATTAATCGGACACCTATCACTGTAACAGACCAAATGCAAGAGATAAACGCCTTGTCGAAAAAAAAATGAAATATATAATCACTCAAAGATCTGAACGAATTAAAAAATGGGAAAAAAAATCAACTCAACAGACTACTTCAAAAATGGAAAAAATTAATTCAACAGGCTATTTCAAAAATGGGACAAAATTAGTTCTACAGGCTCCTTCAAAAATGGAAAAAATTAATTCAACAGGCTACTTCAAATATGGGAAAATATTAATTCAAAAAGCTACTTAAAAATGGAACAAATTAATTCAACAGACTTCAAAAATGGAAAAAAATTAATTCAACAGACTACTACAAAAAATGAAAAAAAAATTAATTCAACGGGCTACTTCAAAAATGGAAAAAAAATTAATTCAACAGGCTACTTCAAAAATGGGAAAAGAATTAATTCAACAGGCTACTTCAAAAAATGTAAAAAATTAATTCAACAGGCTACTTCAAAAAATGTAAAAAATTAATTCAACAGGCTACTTCAAAAAATGTAAAAAATTAATTCAACAGGCTACTTCAAAAAATGGAAAAAATTAATTCAACAGGCTACTTCAAAAATGGGAAAAGAATTAATTCAACAGGCTACTTCAAAAAATGGAAAAAAATTAATTCAACAGGCCACTTCAAAAATGGAAAAATAATTAATTCAACAGGCTATTTCAAAAATGGAAAAAATTAATTCAACAGGCTACTTCAAAAAATGGAAAAAATCAATTCAAAAGGCTACTTCAAAAAATGGGAAAAATTAATTCAACAAACTACTTCAAAAATGGGAAAAAATTAATTCAACAGGCTACTTCAAAAATGGAAAAAAAATAATTCAACAGGCTCCTTCAAATATAAAAATAATTAATTCAACAGGCTACTTCAAAAGTGGGAATAAAATTGATTCAACTGGCTACTTAAAAAAAAAAAAAATAATTCAACAGGCTACTTCAAAAGTGGGAATAAAATTGATTCAACAGGCTACTTCAAAAGTGGAAAAAGAATTAATTCAACAGGCTACTTCAAAAATAAAAAAATATATATATAATTCAACAGGCTACTTCAAAAATGGAAAAAGAATTAATTCAACAGGCTACTTCAAAAATAAAAAAATAAATAATTCAACAGGCTACTTCAAAAGTGGGAAAAAAATTAATTCAACAGGCTACTTCAAAAAATGGAAAAAAATAATTAAACAGGATACAACTGAAAAGAAAATGCAATAGTAGAGCATTAAAAAAGGTTAAAAGTATTCGCTTCATTAAATAATAAACCTATTTTCTCAACATCTTGCCCTCTGTTGCCACACAGTAATATGTTTCATGACTTATCAGAATCAAGCTGAATGCACTCTCAAGCACATTTTCTATATTTCTTTTTTTTTTCTCTCTTTTTAGCTTTGATTTATACACCAGTCGTTTACATTTACTATTATCTATTATAACTGCATATATAGAACAGAATATAGAACTGAGGCCACAGGCCAAGCGCTGGGACCTATGAGGTCATTCAGAGCTGAAACGGCAACAGAGTTAAAAGGTCTGAAAGTTGTAACGTGAGGAAAACCTCGCAGTTGCACTATGAATCAACTGTTAGGAGAGGGTTGCGAAAAGTAAGATGAAATAAAGAGAATATAAACGGAGGTACAGTAAAAGGAATGAAAAGGGTTGCAGCTAGGGGCCTAAAAAGGGATACTGCAAAGACCTTAAGTAAAGCCTACAGTGCACCACGTGAGGTGCACTGACGGCACTGAACTACTGAAGTAGATCTCACCGACAAGACGAAAGCTATATGCTTGCACCCATCAAATGCTTCGCCTGTAAAACATGACGACGGCATTAAATAGTACATTACCAACAGTGGGGAGGGCGGGGGAGGCCTTCTCAGGACGCTCAAAGAGAGGTCACGATTTCATACATTGAACAAAAGCTATTTTTTTTAATGGTTACTGAATACTGCTTTTCTTCACATTTGAACATCAGACTCCTACAACGAATCTCTGGTCAAATTCAAAAGGTGCTCTCAATAATAATTTAATGTATACTTTTAACTTGCTCTTTTCTGTATTCTAAAAAACCTAAAATTATTTTCATATTTTAAAATATGGAAAACGTAATTTTTTTCCACTCTATGGACTACAAATCGCCCTTGTGGAGAAGAGATATTCGCCCTTATTGATAACGTGAAATCATCTATTAAAGTAAAACTATAAATAATCAAATTTCTCTTTTTTACACTGACAGCATACTTTTTAGTTTTCTGTAAATGAAAATTATTATGCCGGGTTTTGTCTGTCCGTCCGCACTTTTTTCTGTCCGCCCTCTGATCTTAAAAACTACTGAGGTTAGAGGGCTGCAAACTGGTATGTCGATCATCCACCCTTCAATCATCAAACATACCAAATTGCAGCCCTCTAGCCTCAGTAGTTTTTATTTTATTTAAGGTTGAAGTTAGACATAATCGTGCTTCTGGCAACGATATAGGACAGGCCACCACCGGGTCGTGGTTAAATTTTCATGGGCCGCGGCTCCTGCAGCATTATACCGAGACCGCCGAAAGATAGATCTATTTTCGGTGGCCTTGATTATACGTTGTAGCGGCTGTACAGAAAACTCGATTGCGCCGAAGAAACTTCGGCGCATTATTTACTTTTTAGTGTTGCGTCCACAGAAAGAAAAGGTACAATTGATGTCACTCAAACCTGTCGCAAGAAAAATAAGGAGACTTCTACATCAGTGGTCAACTCAACAACGCAACAGATACTTAAATCTATAAGTGAGGTAAAGATTCCAGGTATGAATTTTCTGTAAATAATATTGATTTTCATGATTTTCAAATAAAAGGAAAACTTTCCCTTTTATTCCTAGAAGGAGGAAAATTGGAAGTTTCTTAGAAGAAAGGATTCCTGTGTTCTGATATAATCTGCATTGGAAATTTGTTGCCTTTACTGATAACGCGTCGTTTCGGCAATGACTTTGACAGTGCATGGAGCTTAATTATGGCTGAAGTGCAAAAGTCAATCAGAAGAAATCTAATCAGAATGAGGTTATGGTGTGGCAAACCTATTTGTGAACTCTGCTAACAGATAAAAAAAATTCTTGCTTTACGAGGCCGTGTTAGAGATAGGTCTCCATAAAATCTTCTTTCAGAATGCTTTCTTTGATTTACAAGGAAAGCGATTTTCGCTCTGAATCCTCAGCAAAATCCTTTTCTCCTTGCTGGAAGAAATAAAATGTTTTCCAAAAAAGAAAGTCAACTGTTTGGTCCCTTTAATGGTGAATGACGGTTTATATTTTTGATCGTATCAAAAGGAAAAACTTGCCTTTTAAGTTTTCTGCAAAAGAAAATTATTGTGATTGCTTTGTCTGTCCGTCCGCACTTTTTCTGTCCGCCCTCAGATCTTAAAAACTACCGAGGCTAGAGGGCTGCAAATTGGTATGTTGATCATCCACCCTCCGATCATCAAACGTAGCAAATTGCAGCCCTCTAGTCTCAGTAGTTTATTTTATTTAAGATTAAAGTTAGCCATAATCGTACTCCTGGCACCGTTAAAGGTACCAACAACACAGGCCACCACCGGACCGTGGCTGAGTTTCATGGGCTGTGGCTTTAAGTTTCATGGGCGGTGGCTGTACAGAAAACTCTATTGCGCAGATGAAACTTAGGCGCATTTTTTACTTGTTATTCTTAAATCATGAAAATTTGGCTTGACTTTTTAATATTTTTTTTTTTAAGTTTGTTAAACGATTTGGCTTTTCATTAATTCTCTTTGGGAGGACATCATTGGTTTTGATGTTTCTCTGATGTGATGTTTCCGCACATCACATGATCATTCCTCCTGAAGGAAAATCAAGTTTTAAATGGAATGGACTATGGAGTTTAGGCCAAAGGCCAAGCACTGGGACCTATGAGGTCATTCAGAGCTGGAAAGGAAATTGAGAGTAAAAGGTTTGAAAGGTGTAACAGAAGGTAAACCTCGGAGTTGCACTCTGAAACAATTGTTAGGAGAGGGTGAATAGCAATGTGGAAGACAGATAAATATGAATGGAGGTATAGTAAAAGAAATGAAAGGGGTTGCAGCTAGGGGCCGAAGGGACACTGCAAAGAACCTTTAGTAATGCCTACAGTGCACCCCGTGGGCTGCACTGACGGCGCTACCCCTCTTGGGGATCAAGTTTTGAAACCAGAAAAATAAATCTTAGGTTTAGTTAATTGCTGACAGTTTCTCAAAGCAGAGAAAACAGAAAACGTGAAAGATTTTCCGTCAGCAGCTTCCGAAGGTCCAGAATACCAGCTCAACCCTGGGAGAAGATCTAACAACAACAATAGTTTTGAACAGCTTCTTTCTGAGAGTCAGCCTTTTTGATGTTAATGTGCCGATGCTTGCACGAATTTAAACAAGCGGACCGAGTTTAAGGTAAGGCTGTAATGCTCGAAACTACGAAGCCAAATGACTGCAGTTAAGTATCTAACAAGTCGAGCAAAACAAACGACTCGAATGCCATTCCGGAGCCGAGTGCATCTTCGGAGACGAGTGCTAGGAAGGAAGCCAAGCAATTTAAGGTAAGAAAGACAAAAGGCGGCGTCGCAGAGGGGGCGCGATACTGCCGGATAAGATAGTCAACAGATAAAACCGGATAATAATACCATTTTACAATAGATATGATATCGTATCAAAGGTAGCATATGGACACGTGGAAAGTCCGCTTAATCTAAATCTAATCAAGCTAACACGGTCTTAACAAAATGGACATTTTTACTCGGGAAACCAAAATCTGACGTAGGCGCCCGGGAGCCACCGTCATCCCGAAGAGGAACGACGGGGAAACTCCGCCGCGACCATCGAGACCTCGACGCGGCGGTCGTCGTCGCCGCCTCCGACGAGATGATGTTATCGCCTGCCGGCGGGCGGAGGAAGAGAGAGATAGAGGGAGAAAATGAAGGCTTGTTGGGAAGCCCTGCGAAGTCCTGCAGGAAAAGATATGATAATGTATCGGCGTGATATTGGCCTTTTATCTTAAACATATAACTTGCGTCACAATCCGACATTCGCTAGTTCTGACGAGGGTGGAGTATCATGGAGGTTGTGTCGGCTGGAGTTGTAGGCGTTCCTTGAAGAAAGGGAAGCAGGAATCAGAATGGAAGTCAGTGCGCGAAAGAGGAAGGACCGGCGGGTTTCCGTGGACAGAAAGTCCTACCTCAGAGATGTTGGGGTAGGTCCACACTCAGTTTTCAGGGGTCAGTCGAAGCTTCAGTGTTTATGGAAAACACGATAATATAATACAAAAAGAAGGTGAAAACCTCAAAAGGGATCACACAACGAAGTAAAAACGTACAGAACAGGAAACGTTCAAAAGAGATGAAAACGTTTGGGCCTGGTGCTTAATGGCTGTATTTCAATCCCTCACACAGGTTTGGATATGTGGGAACCCTGTCAAAAGCAAAATGATATTCAACGAATAGACAACAGTAGCAGGAAACTAGTAACCAGCTACTACACATCATACATGTATGAATTATTTGGAAAATAGGGAGTAACTACAAAACAAGGAACGGTGCAAGCAGTGGTAAAAGTGACGAAAAAAGATATATTTTAAAAATAAAAGTGGTAAAATGAGATTTAACAAGAGAGCAAATCATTGAAAATCAGATGTGTTGCTAAAAATAGCTATGCTATAAAAGTTCTTATGAAAGTCAACCATAGAGTGAGGAGTGAGGTGTGAGGAAATAAGAGTGAGAAGTGAGGAGTGAGAAAACAGTGAGAAGTGAGGAAATATACGTCATCGAAGCAAGGAGGAAAACTGAAAATGAAGTGGGACTGGTCATTACAGATAAACCATCCAAAGGTAAGATAAATGAAGACCAATACAGGTGTTTACCCAGCATGTAAAAAGTTGAGGCAATGTTAAGTTGGCTTCTTTAAAACATCTTGAATTACCTAAATAATTACATTTACTATACATCTCTACCTTGCTTCCAAATACACGCTGCTTTAGTAACACAAAAATGAACTAAGCGTCCAGCAGAGAGAGAGAGAGAGAGAGAGAGAGAGAGAGAGAGAGAGAGAGAGAGAGAGAGAGAGAGAGAGAGAGAATATGGGGATTATCCATCTACTCTGTTGTTGCTGACCACTTGAAACTATTCCTCCAATCACAAGCCGGTATACAGACTAGCTCATACCACTGACTCAGGCATTGGGGAGGGTAGGGGGTGGGGAGGATGGAGACATACACGAGTTTAATATAGAGTCAAGTAACGAATGAATTCGTAAAACGATCATTCAACATAGTCAAGATGAGAATCACCTATGAAATATAATAATAATAATAATAATAATAATAATAATAATAATAATAATAATAATAATAATAATAATTTGTTGGGTTAGCTAATGACACCACCTTCGCAGTGTTAAAAGATTTCGACGTCTTGAAATTTCATTCTGCAATTGACTTTTTCTTTCGCAATCTTTACTATTTTCCCTTCAAGGAATACAAAAAAAAAAAAAAGTAAAAAATGCACCGAAGTTTCTTCGGCGCAATCGAGTTTTCTGTACAGCGTATAATCAATGCCACCGAAAACAGATCTATCTTTCGGTGGTCTCGTTATAATGCTGTATGAGCCGCGGCCCATGAAACTTTAACCACGACCCGGTGGTGGCCTATCCTATATCGTTGCCAGAAGCACGATTATGGCTAACTTTAACCTTAAATAAAATCAAAACTACTGAGGTTAGAGGGCTGCAATTTGGCAAGTTTGATGACTGGAGGGTGGATGATCAGCATACCAATTTGCAGCCCTCTAGCCTCAGCAGTTTTTAAGATCTGAGGGCGGACAGAAAAAGTGCGGACGGACAGACAAAGCCGGCACAATAGTTTTCTTTTACAGAAAACTAAAAATGGACCCTTTGTACCAATATTACTTTTATCAGTCATATGAACGAGACCTTCCAATAGCGTTCATACATGTCTGTTTGATACGATGAATACACGAGAATTACCATTAATTGTTATTAACTGCCTAAAAAGTCAGTCATCACCTTCGTTACATTCGACCAAAGGCAAAACTACTTAGAAGGTTTTGAATACGTGTTTATTGATTTAAGTGAGCGGGCGTTACTAAAACTAAGGTCATCGACACCACAAGTAAAAATTTAGAAAAATATGTGTTCATTGATTTAATAGCTTTGGATCCAAGTGCAAGAAATCTGAAGCAATTATGATGTCCGCTTCTTTGGATATGCTTGTCACTACAGAGCCTTAAGATCCAAGTGCAAGAAATTTGAAGCAATGATGATGTCCGGTAGCGGGAAACGAGCCCGCGTCCCATGATGTGTTGATAAAAAAAAATGGACATAAATCGTATGTTTTTAGGAAGTTTGGTTTCCTCTACAAATATGGAACTACCCTCTCCATCAATGCATTCATGAAGACAATGACTTCTCTAGGCCCAAGGCTAGAACAGTTGACCAGCAAGTGCTGCATAATTTGGTTGGGGTTGCTAAGCCATCAAAATCCTTAAGGTCTGGGTAAATGGCCAATCTTTATTCGACAAAGGGTAGTCTTCCATTCCTGTACAACCAAGGGCAAGCTGATCTGGCTATCTCCGAATTTCCAGCAATTTTTAGATTTGGCCATCAAACTCTCCCATGGGGTCTGTCCAAGTAACCTACTTTTATATACAGAAAACAACTATTACTAATCCTACTTCCTAATGTGCGCCATATTCTTTGGAAGCTTGAATTTCAAGGCAGTGGCCCCTTTGGTGGGCTTGTTCCATATGAATAGGTTTCATCTTTGGAATAATAATAATAATAATAATAATAATAATAATACTATATTTAGGATCCATCTCAGACTGCAGTAAGTTATGTGAATACTTGCAAACATGCCTTCTGAATGAATGTCTATCAAGCAAAAACACAAACAACAAGATACTGGAACGAGGAAGACGGAGAAAAGAGAGAGAGAGAGAAGGAGAGAGTAAAAGTGAGCGAGAGAGGAAGTGGGTGCCCCGTGAGGAAGATGACACAGCAGAAAATGCATCAAGTCCACCCATAGCCCTCTTAAGCTGACGGAAGGAAACAATTTCCTCTCTCCTGGAAGGCAAAGCGAAAGTGACACAAATCTCTCAGTAAATTCCTCGCTTTGGCCGACCGTCTGCATGTCTGACACCATTCCAGTCACTGAGCGAGTCGTTTTCTTCAGAATTATTATTATTATTATTATTATTATTATTATTATTATTATTATTATTATTATTATTATTATTATTATTATTATTATTCAGAAAATTAAGAACCCTATTCATATGAAACATGCCCACCAAAGGGGTCATTGACTTGAAATTCAAGCTTCCGAAGAATATGGTGCTCGATAGGAAGAAGTAAAAAATAGAAAAATAAATTGATAAATAGATAAAAATGCATTAAAATGCAAAGAGAATAGTATTAGGGTAGTAATGCATTGCATTTTCCAATTGCACAGGATGTCGTGCAGTTGGAACTTCAGAAGTTCAAGCGAAGATGCAATGCATTATTACCCTATAATACTATTCTTATTGTATTTTAATACGTTTTTATCTATTTATTAATTTATGTTTTCTTTCTTAATAAGTGGGATCTCTTCTTTCTGTATTTCCCTTTACTTCCTCTTACTTCTTCCTAATGAACACCTTAATATTCTTTGGAAGTTTGAATTTCAAGTCAATGGCCCCTTTGGTGGGCTTGTTCTTTATGAATGGGGTTTATCTTCTAAATAATAATAATAATAATAATAATAATAATAATAATATAATAATAATAATAATAATAATAATAATAATAATAATAATAATACATTAAGAAGAAGAATTTGGACTTCCTTAAACGTTATCAATAAGTCAATTAAATTTCACTAACTTTTTTTTAACAAAAGACTTTGAATTCCTTACTATTTCAAACAGCTGATCTGGGGTTCCTTTACCTTAACTAACAACAGATTTGAACCTTATTAAACTTCATTAACAACTAATTTAGACTTCCTCAAAATTTATTAACAAATAAACCAGGTTTTTTAAACTATAACCAAACACTCAAATCATCTTTTCTTCAGACAACTAACGACTGACGTATGTTGCCTTAGATTACATTGAAAGCTAATCTGTAGATAAATAATGTTAAGAAACCATTCAAGTTCTTACGGAACACCAGACGTCAAAATAAAAGAGTTCCTATGAACAATCATTTGCGCTGCCTCAAACTGTTACACTCCATTAGCATCCGACCTATGCTACTTCAAACCAGATACCAACAAGATTAAATTAAACCTTCTAGAATAGAATGTGGGATTTAGGCCAAGGAATAAGCGCTGGGACCTATGAGGTCATTCAGGGCTGAAAGGGAAACTGACAGTAAGAAGGTGTGGAAGGTGTAACAGGAGGCAGACATCGCAGTTGCACTATGAAGCAATTGTTTGAGGGTGGAAAATCAGATGGAAGAAAGAAAATATGAACGGAGGTACAGTAAAAGTAACGAAAGAGGTTGCAGGTAGGGGAGGAAGGGACGTTGCAAAGACCCTTGGGTAATGCCTACAGTGCACCATGTGAGGTGCAACTGGCGGCACTAAGCCCACACGGGGTCTAAACTTTTAAACATCTGATTCATGTTTAATTAAAACTCCTAAATAAAGTGGCGAAAGTTTTCATGACCTCCGTTTACAAGTGTCATACATTTCTAACTCTATAAATGATTTACGATTTCTTAAGACAGGTTAACAAACAAATTTTACAAGTCATTAACGACCACCTAAAGTTTTCATCAAACCTAATTTAGAAGTAGCCGGGTTTTCCAGAACACCATAAATAACTTATCTTGGCATTCTTACACTTGAAAGGTATGTGTTCACATCTACGGGTGTCTGTCAACACTCATTCAACGAATAGTTTGTTTTATAAAAGCCTGAACGTTTTGGAGTCCCGAGATGTTATGAAAAGCCTCATAAGTCTGTATGTATGTGTGTATATGTGTAGTATATATATATATATATATATATATATATATATATATATATATATATATATATATATATATATATATATATATATAGATGTGTGTATATATAACACATATATACTTATACAAATATATGTATATAATATATATGTATGTATGTATGTATATATGTATAACTGAATCACGAAAATATGGAACGTGATGAATATATATAAATAAAGATAAAATCCACGCAGGAAAGGGAAACGCTGGAGTGCTGCGAGGCCTTTCGATTCTTTCGTCCTTTCCTTAGCAGAGTAAAGGACGAAAGAGTCGAAGGGCCTCGCTGCACTCCAGCGTTTCCCTTTCCTTCGTGGATTTTATCTTTATTTGTATGTATGTATGAAACTCAAAATTCTAAAGAATTTTCGTTCAAAGAGCGAGGACCGTTATCAGGAAGGAAAATACGAAATAGAAACCGCTCAGGTCTCATTAGTATTGCCCAAGTCCAGGGACAAATCGCTTCGGATTTGTTCGCACTTCATACACAACCTCATATTTTACTTTTCATGCGTTCCTTCAGGTGCCTTTCCAGCTAGTGGTCCAAAATTTTAGAATGGAATAGAATACAGAATTTAGGCCAAAGGCCAAGCGCTGGGGCCTCTGAGGTCATTCAGCGCTGAAGCAGAAATTGACGTTAAAAAGGTTTGAAAGGCGTGACAGGAGGAAAACCCGCAGTTGCACTATGAATCAATTGTTAAGAGAGGGTGGTAAGTAAGATGGATGAAAGAGAATATGAACGGAGGTACGGTAAAAGGAATGAAAGGGGTTGCAGCTAGGGGCCGAAGGGACGCTGCAAAGAACATTAAGTAACGCCTACAGTGCACCGCATGAGGTGCACTGATGGCGCTACCCCACCTACGGGAAAACAGTTAAACGCGACATTGCTATAACTTTCTCCTTCTATATAGGATCAAATTCTTCAGGTGATCACTATAGGAGTTTAAGTATGCGGCCCTTTAGGTCTTGTTAACGTAATAATAATAATAATAATAATAATAATAATAATAACTAAGTCAGAGGAAAAGCTACATAATATAATAAAACAACTACCGCAAATAGTGGTTTTGTGTAGCTCAACAAGTGGACGAAAAAATAATTTGCTTTCTTTTGGAAATATTTTGATTTATTATTCAGGAGGTATCTAGCACGTCCAACGCTGGGAGTTGCCAATTTCAACTTATTTACTCAAAGCCCACTTACTGTTGCCACGATGATATTGGAATAACATTACATAATGAAGCAATAACTCATATTTAAATGAAACCGTTGAAGCAATAACTAATATTTAAATGAAATTGTTGATGCAATAACTAATATTTAAGTGAAATCACTGAAGCAATAACTAATATTTAAATGAAATCGCTGAAGCAATAACTGATCTTTAAATGAAATCACTGAAGCAATGACTAATATTTAAATGAAATTGCTGAAGCAATAACTAAACTTTAAATGAAATTGCTGAAGCAATAACTAATATTTTAATGACATAACTAACAATTAAATGAAATAATTTAGGTGAAAATTTTAGTGTACAAACCGAACATCGATATCAAAACAAGCATTGCAATTCATTCATTCTTAAATGTAAGTGGTTTCCACTTTTCTGAAGACATTTTTAATAAATAAAATTAATCATTTTAATTTCTCGTCACTTAAATAATATAAAACTTCATCGGAGCCGTGACAGAGTTCGTATACCGACGAATGATATGAAATAACACACAAACATCGACCCCATGACAACAAAATCAAAATTAACATAAGGAAAACTAAATCACTTTATTATTATTATTATTATTATTATTATTATTATTATTATTATTATTATTATTATTATTATTATTTATGTAATGGTCACAACGCATGACACTTTTCATTCTGTGGAAGTGTCAGCTGCTAACCACCACGCATACCAACTTCAATATCACGTGTTATTAACTTAACACGGCTACCAACCTATACTTGGCTTATACTGTATCTGACACTCTTGCCTATAAGAGTTTTTCTTTCAAATATTCTCATACAGATCACATTACGAAAGCGAGATCCGTCTACTATACGAATGTAAATAATAACTGAACACAATTTCAGCATTTAATAAAAAAATATAATAAAATGCACACAATTTCCGTATTTACTGAGAAATTATAATTAATAAATATGAACACAATTCCAGCATTTAACAAACAAATTCACGTAATAAAAATGCTAACAATTTCCGTATTTACTGAGCAAATATTAATAACAGGATATTTTTTTGTTAAGAGTACCACCAGACAGTTATGAGATAAAATACTGCGAGAGTTTGTTAATTCACACAAGTATGCAAAAGGCCTTATCTCTCTCTAACTGAACAATGGCCCCGTGGCCAGACACTCAACCCCGAGTTTACCTCACCCAGAATAACTCTAAAGTAACCGAGTTCTCATCATCATTTTTTATTCATGTGGTTTCGTGGCGTAATCTTTACCATTGTTGTCGGTAGCAATGTTTTCATCCTGCTTCTAAAACATTACAATGATTATTGTAGTCTCTTAATTTACATGAATTTTGTTTTGTGCAATCGTTCATTCACTATTCATCTTTCTTACGGTCATTATAGTTTCTCTTCTTAGTGAAAGTTGAACTCATTCATAGTCGTCTGCTTGCTATACAGTGAATAATCCTTTCCTTTTTAGTTTTCTATAAAAGAAAACTATTGAGATTGCTGTGTCTGTCAGTCCGCACTTTTTCTGTCCGCCCTCAGATCTTATAAACTACTGAGGCTAGAGGGCTGCAAAATGGGTATGTTGATCATCCACCCTCCAGTCCTCAAACATACCAAATTGCAGCCCTCTAAAACCTCAGCAGTTTTAATTTATTTAAGGTTAAAGTTAGCCATAATCGTGCTTTTGGCAACGATATGGGATAGGCCACCACCGGCCGCGGCTCATACAGAATTATACCGAGACCACCGAAAAATAGATCTATTTTCGGTGGCCTTGAATATACGCTGTAGCGGCTGTACAGAAAACACGATTGCGCCGAAGACACTTCGGCGCATTTTCTACTTGTTTTCTTGGATGCTTAGACTTCCCAACGGTTATTTTATGGCGTGAGGCTTATCATAACCTTTTCCTTGAAGGTGGTACACTCCTCTTAAATAGCGCTTACTCCTCATTCATTCTGAAGTGTTATAATTCAGTTGTTTTTTGAACAACTGCGAAATCACGAGAAAAAAAATGCCAAGACCGCATTGCTATTTTTCATAGATTGGTATTTGTTGCAAGCATTTTTCGACATAACTGTTACTACTTTCCTCTTTAACTTAAAAAGTATTAGTATGATATCATCCACCAGCCAGCTCTGCTTTTCTAAAAATTAAGGTGGATTTTAAATGTGCTAACACCTACTATGCTTGGGAGCACGTATGCCCATAGTTTACATCGATCCCACAAGGAAGAAACTATACATATATATAAACTATATATATATATATATATATATATATATATATATATATATATATATATACGTGTATAGTTAAGGAATACAAAGTATAAAAAAATAACTCAGATAAGACGACATTTCGAAAAGTACCACAAACAAAAAGTATAACAGATTTTCATCTCGTCTGAAATCACTTACAGAACGCGCCGCGAGGCTTTTACGAACGCAGCTTTCATATGGCACCACCTAACGCCAAGCAGCAGCCGCTTTCCAAAAACTCGGTTCCCAACGCCCTAAAACCCAATCCCCCCCACCCACCCACCCCTGCCTAACCAGCCCCACCTTAAACAGGTGAGGGAGGGCGGGCTTCCCACCACCACCAGGTCTCGAAAACAATATCCCCTCGTCAACAGCGCTTTGTTCACATGGGGCTAATACCTCCTCCGTCGCTGATAACAGCGGCGGCGGCACGATGACATTTATGACACCCACCGACGGCGTGACGTGGAACACACTAATATGCTTTTGCTGTACGGGTAACGAACGCCATGCTGCGTGTTCTGAGCGTGTACGGGGACACGTGTGGTTGGGAGTTGTGCGTATGAAACCTACTTATATATATATATATATATATATATATATATATATATATATATATATATATATATATATATATATATATATATATATATACATATATATATACTCTACATATACATAAACATATATACATGAATTTTTTCACATTTACATATGAACATTAAGCTACAAATGTCGTTTAATATCCAGTTCGCGAACATTACTTCAAATGGGATTACCACAGAAGCGGGAATTTATTACACGTGATAAATGGTTTTGGTACATAAGTGACTCGAACACTCGACAGTACCCCCCAACGACTTCCAGTCGACGTTCAAAACTAGTATATATATATATATATATATATATATATATATATATATATATATATATATATATACACGCAAATGTTTTTAAATTATCAAAATAGGTGTTGAAGAAATGGGACGCTTACAGTAATTCTCACTCTCTCAAGTAAATCTTATGCCTTGGTGCTAGACGTGCATGTGTGTTGGGTTTTTCAAAATAAAATATAAAAAGTGTTTTTAAATCCTGCAGGAGAGTTGTTTAGTAACTATATCCCTCGACAGCATCATTTTTTTTTTTTTTTTGCAAAAATTTACGTAAAACAAAACTCATCACTTGCATAGTTACCATGGGAGTTTAAATTTTATGAACGCAAATACTTTCAATACCAGTTTTTGTAAACAGTGACTCTTTATCAAGGCCAGCTATTTCAGTAGTTTCACTATATTTGCATAAGCCCTTTTATAATCTGACAGTTGTCATTTATGTATACACATTCAATTCATGATGAAATTACTATTCCAGGAAATTTTGCCTTTCTGTAGTTTCATAATCAAAATGTGTCACTGGATGAAATTATGGGTCTTGGGGAATTACACCAGTTTTACCCAATAATCAACCTAAAATCTCTTGTAGCTCATGAATAAGTAGCACTATACTGCCCTGACTATTGAAAACTAAGTTATATATGAAATTACAAATATCTTTAATTACGTAATCACTTTATTCACGTAAACAGCATAACTATCATTCCCATTCTCTGATGCTTTCAAAAGCAATTTCACCCAAGCACGTTTAGTACACGATCCTGAGAAGTCCAAGGCATTAGTTTTCATCTTTTCACTATCTCATATATTGCTAGCCAATATAACAGTTACCTGGATTACTATACTTCCACTTCAGCCTACTTCAAAGAAGTAACTTCTCTTCTTAAATACTCGTCATCCTGATTCGCTTGCAGCAGACTTCGCCTGCACATTTCTGTACAAGCAATAATTAGTTAGTTCAACCGCACTGACACAACTAAGAATGATTCCTACTTAATCCTTCTACGCTTCTTCAATCACTGCTTAGTAGATGCTGAACAATAGAGGTGGCAATGAAAACCCAGTCTTACCCAACTGTCAATTAGCCTGTTTGAATACGATAGGATTTAGGCCCAAGGCCAGGTTCTGGGACCTGTGAGGTCACTCAGCGCTGAAATGGAAATTGACAGCAAGAAGGTTTGAAAGGTGTAACAAGAGGAAAACCTCGCAGTTGCATTATGAATCAACTGTTAGGAGAGGGTGGAAAGTAAGATGGAAGGAAGATATTATGAACGGAGGTACAGTAAAAGGAATGAAAGGGGTTGCAGCTAGGGGCCGAATGGACACTGCAAAGAACCTCAAGTAATGCCTACAGTGTACCGCATGAGGTGCACTGACGGCATTACCCCCTACGGGACAATTAGCCTGTTCTCCGTTTTTGCTTCAGTACCAAAAGCCGTCTATCGCAGATACAAGCTCCTTAACAACCTTTTTATACCTGTCCAAATCACATTCAGTCCGTCTAGAATTTTCATGAGCAGTTCTGCAGCAACATTGTCCAAAACTTGTCGAAATCAATAACATACATATAATATCCTTGCTAAATTTGCCAACCATCTCAGTCATAACCGTCTTGGCACAACTACATTTATGGTAAAACTTGTCATTTCTTATAAATAAATTGTTGCAGATATTCATCTCCTCACAAATTCTTAGCAACATTTGAGAAGCACGACTATGCTATACTCTAACCGTTTGAGTACGGATGTTCAGAGCAAACCAAAAGTTCAGAATATCCTTTAAGTTTACACGTAAATATTCTATCATTCTTCACATATTCCACTATTTCTGTTTTCTCTGAAACCTTGTCTGCCCTCAAAAAACCTCTTTGAGATTTCCTAAAAGATGATCAAAACACCTCTAAGGATTTCAGTGATGCAAGTTAAAATATTACGAATACTGCAGCTATTTATCATTGGTAAGACTTTCAACGCTACATTCA
The DNA here is from genome assembly GCF_040412425.1 of Macrobrachium rosenbergii. Classification (NCBI taxonomy): domain Eukaryota; kingdom Metazoa; phylum Arthropoda; class Malacostraca; order Decapoda; family Palaemonidae; genus Macrobrachium; species Macrobrachium rosenbergii. The sequence continues at coordinate 49,107,057 of NC_089766.1, forward strand.
TAAGGGTCATAATTAACTTGATTGCAAAAGATAATTCTAATCACTATACATAATATGTATATATATATATATATATATATATATATATATATGTGTGTGTGTGTGTGTGTGTGTGTGTGTGTGTGTACATATGTACATATATTTCAAATATATATATATACTTCCCTGCGAACATAATTTTTACATAAACAACCAACTCATATATCTTTACGTATAGGGCTCGTCAAATTCATTTCACCACTGAAACCAGTAGAAGGTGGCTACACATCATTAGTGTGGGATAAATGAGGTACAAGCCTACGCCTAATCTTTCTGGAACCCATGAGAGGATTTTTGAAAATTTTCCCAAACTCAGTATACCAATGTATTCCACATCGCGCTCTAATATGCTGGGCAATCCCAGCTGTGGTGTCTTTTCCTATTTACCAAGCCAGAACATTTTGATGAAAGCAGAAATATCTTCATTCAAAAGAAGCACCTGTGAAGAGCCTGCGGACTCCAACCAGGGAACAGGTACCAGTTTTCGTAGCCCCTTATTCTTGAAAGGCAATGATTCAAGAACACGAGGACTCAGATCAGGAACAAATCCCATTTTTCCTAGACCTTTAATCTTAAAATACATCCATTTCAAGAGGCGAAAGATAGCCCGAGACCTTGATAAGGGATCTATCTTGAGGGAGAGAGAGCCTACTCCGATACGGCAGTGAAGGTTCGCGATCTTTTGAACAGGGCGAGAGATCCTTATCAAGAAAAGGGCTATACTGCTCGCAGAAGTGAGATTTGCTCATCCAACGACGGGATCATTCTCGAGGAGCGAAGACTCTGGATTGCTAATTGAAGACCCCCAAAGCAAAACAGCTACCACAAGGTTACAAACTTTTAACACCTAACCCACATGGTAGATAATGTCCATGTCCTTATCCTAATGTATGTTTGCCTTAGGACCACACTGATACAGAGGACACAGCATATATCCCAATATTTGACAACACTAGTTTCTGTTTGTGTATATACTTAGTGTTTAACGCCATGACTCCGTTTCGTGAAGCTCATCAGATGATGCATCATGTTAACGAAAATATTTGTATTGCTTTCCCATAACAACACTATAAATATTGAATTTCATTAGTTTACCCTTTCTAACAATGTTAATGAGACACGTCGCATTTGAGGATCGTAACTGTAAATTAGGCAAGATATAACAAATGCCATTTTTCCATCAAAACGAGAAGCGAGCCTAAAACTGAAAATTCTATCAGTCCTGATAACGCTCAAATACAGGAAATAGTAGCTTATGTAACTTTACATCATTCAGTTAAAGTGACACCTTTCGGGGTCTCAATTTCCGGCATCAGAAGTACGTGCGTGTGTGTAAGACGGATATTATATTGCCCCCGCTAGAAATGTTATCAAGGTACGCCCCAAGCGGTACCACCCACGCTTGTATAACGATGTCTACATAGCGCAAGCACACACGCACACAAATACACACTCACACACGCGTGCACATGCACACACACATTTTATATATACTGTATATATGTGTGTGTGTGTGTGTGTGTGTAAATATAAAAAAGTATATAATTTCCATGCTTACCCTTCAACCGTTTAATCATGTATAAAAATCTTGTGATGATACTTTCGAGCATCAACCACATACTGAATTACAGAAGGTCCACCAGTTGCTCATTTTCTATCTACAAAATACCACTCGCGTGTATTCTGTACGGCACCTTCACGCTTCCAGGGTATTAATGGCTTTTCTTCTAGTAGTTTTCCACCCAATCTAGCCGTCAATACATAAAATACACGGTTCCTTCAACCTGCCATCCTCCATTCTCTCCTAATACCCAAACCACCTCAAAACAAGGTGAACTGTCTTTTTATCTATGCCAACTTTTTTTTTTTAACCACATCTACGTTATATCTCATACTTTTTACCCTCGCCACTTCAGATGTACTAGCAAAAAAAAACTTCAATAACTGCATGCTTTTTCTTTCACTGAAATTCAAGATTTACATTTCAATACTTCACTCCCATAAAGGAGACACGATTCACTACAAAACGTTATGATTTTTGTATTTACTTTTATTCCCGAATTTCAACTCCACTATGATTCATTTCTTCTGTCCTCTTACAACCATCCGTCACATTTACTTATAATTAAATATATGAACGAACAAAACTTCTTTTCTCCCACCACCCATGCTAACTTGAAATGGTACATCTACCCGGTTAACTTTCATTTTTAACTCTCTCTTCTTACAAATACTTTCGGACTCTTTCGCCATCTCCACAGATCTTTTTACCACCACTAACACTGTTTAGTAGTCATCTGAGACACTAGCAATTATACTTACTTCTCATATCCGTTCCCTTAATTTTTCTTACAACTCCACTCTTACCTGTACAGAACAATCGTGGCTACGCAGCTCACCATCGTTTCAAACCCGCTGTTACACAAAACACTTCTCCAAACACGTATTTTGACCCGAGTGTTGTTTTTATCACGAAACCTTATAATCATTCTCAAATTATTACCTTCTAGTCAACAGACATCCACATCACATCGCTAATAAATCTCCAAAATAAATTATATGCACATAAACCGCGTAGAGATTTTTTTCCTTTACACTTTTTAAGAAACGGTTTCATACTTGAACCATACCATCGTATTCCCTGAACCATCTCCTAAGCGGCCCCCCTAGAAAAAACTCGTTTTTCCTGTATAAGTCTTCCCTTCAGTTGTTATATTTCCTCCATCAAAACCAAACTATACACCATCCCACGAATGATGAGCGACATTATATTCTGCAAGTCTTGTGATGGAATAGAATATACAATTTAGGCCAAAAGACAAGCGCTGGGACCTATGAGGTCATTCAGCGCAGAAAGGGAGATTGACAGTTAGATGGTTTGAAAGGTGTAACAGCAGGAAAGCCTCGCAGTTGCACTAGGAAACAATTTTTAGAGAAGGTGGAAAGTGAGATGGAAGAAATAGAATATGAACGGAGGTACAGTAAAAGAAATGAGAGAGGTTACAGCTGGGGGCCGAAGGGACGCTGCAAAGACCCTTAAGTAATGCCCACAGTGTACCACCTGAGGTGCACTGACGGCACTAACCCCCGCCCCCATGGGAATTCTCATAATTACCTCATAATAATAATAAAATATATAACAAAAATAATGAACTCAAACTTCAACTAATTCGTCAGGTATACATTAAATTCGTTTCGCATAATTCTCTCGAGTATGGTGTTATATTCCGTCCAATTTGATATTAACACTCCAACTTCAGCCCCTTCTCTAGTACACTGCATGCCTATTTCTCTTACGTATTCTTTAATCTTTTTTCATACATTGCATTATTTAATCTCAGTTCTCCATTGTACATATTAACGTCTCCATTGTTATCAAGTTCTAACTTATCTCTACGTTTAATTTTGCATGATGACATCTTATCAAATTTACAAAATGTCGCAGATATGTTTTATTCTTGATTCTCGATTCTCTAGGTGGAAAATATAGGCTAGATCGTTTTTTCTTCGCATACTGCTGTTATTATTTAAACGGTCACCGGACGCCTTTTTTTTTTCGGCTAAATTTCTCGCGATGGCTCAAATCTGCCCTTGGCATTGTCTTACGAAGTTCTGGCTACTTTATGAACACCAATCTAATCGCATTGTGAGAAAATAGCACCACCTATAACACGACCTTGAGATACGTTATTGAACATGCTTTTGAAGCGCTAACACTTGATTGAGCGCCCTCAGAAATAAGCGCTCTCCCAATGAGGTCACCGAATAGTAAGCGAACGCTTGCTAATTAATGGCAATAAATGGGGAATAAACCAGCTACTTGCAAAGGAAATACCGAAGCTCTCTGGTAAGAAATACTGAAACCGATAGATATCTTTATCTTTTTATAACAGGGGAGATTACGACCGGTTACGAATTGCCAACTTTGAGTGATTTTCTTAAACAAATCATTTCCAGAAGATCTCATGGACATATTTCCTATTTTTCGCCAGTTTCAGTCCACCTCTTGCTAAGATATCTTGCTAACACAATCACAATCATGCAGACAGGCTGACAGACATTTAAGCAAACAATCTTATGACGTCCTAAGTGGGAAAAAAATTAACAGAAGCACCTTTTTAACAATATAAATATCTAAATGGTTTATATAATTATGTATCTATGTATGCATGTAGGCGTGCGTGTAACACGTTCGCAACTAACAGCGTGGACGCGGACGCATTTTCCGACTATAAACTAATACGATTAAGGACATTATGCATGAACGTACAAATCCAATTCCAAACATACTGTAATATAAACATTCTCGAGATATCACGCTCATGTAGACTTCAACGTAATCAAAGACGAAATGTTCTGAGGAATTCTGGGTCTGCCTTATCAATGGCCCTTATCTGAGAATTTGAAGAGTAGTGTCGAGGTAAAAGAAGCATTCAGTTAACAAGGCCGGGTAGATTTCGTATGACTTGTCATCCGAACGAGGAGAAGGAACTTTATATATATGTATATATATATATGTGTGTATATATATACATATATATTATATTTTTTTAATGAATGAGATGTAATTGCTTTAAGGACTAAAGGTTCACGTAGAACAGAAGGTGGTTTATGTACAAGAAAAACGAAACTCATAAAAAGGAATAAATTCACAACACTTGCGAAGTACTGTATTTAGGAACACTGAGAGCTGTGCGTACGATAACTAATATAAACCCACATCAACATGAGCTGTAAATAACAATAATAATAAAAGCATTTACTGTTGTTATTATTCTTTGCCCAAAACCTTACTAATAAGTTGGTATCCCTGTGTCTGAAACTGGGTGTCAACATGCCTGCTGATGGTGACCGCCCCCCCCGCCCCCTTACCTAAATATCCTTGCTGTGGCCAATAATAACGCTTTCCTGGAGCAAAGCCCAGTTTGAGGGGTGTGCACCAAATCCTTTCCTTGTTCCTTCTGAGGTCCTTTGGATTACTCGGGATGGGTCCTACTTCCACTAAATCTTGCAATTGTCTCTATATTACCATCTTCAGATCTTTATAATTTTTCTCTCATTTCTCTTTGTCCTTAAATCTTTATTTCTGTTACATTTCTCAGTGATACTTTCTTTATTTACCAGTATACGGTCCGGTCTTCGAGCCCACAGAGGAGAAACGACTTGGACTCTTTTCCTGTAAAAAAAAAATCCATTCTCTTTCGAATTAAACAAGGAATTCTGTACCTGGTTTAGCCAACTATTGTGGGCCACTGCAACTTCATTCAAAAGAATTCCTGAGAAACTAGAGGGTCAACACACTCTGGGACCATTCCATCTAAGTTTAAAAGGCATAAGTGATATATAATATACATATATATATATATATATATATATATATATATATATATATATATATATATATATATATATATGTGTGTGTGTGTGTGTATGTGCATATATATATATATATATATATATATATATATATATATATATATATATATATATATATATATATATATATATATATATATATATATATATATATGTGTGTGTGTGTGTGTGTATATATATATATAGATATTTATATTATATATGTGTATGTGTATATATATATTGTACATGTATATATATACCTATACTGTATATATATATATACACACGTAGTGAAGCTTAGGCAAGAGGACAAGACAACAACTGATTAACCACTTGAAAGATAGAGAATTGCAAATCACTGGAAGGAAAAAAGAAAAGACAAATTTCGGTAGCTAGAGGAAAGGGAACCATCAAAATGCGCAGCATGAAGATTTCAGTCTCCACAGAGCAAAGTGGCCTGGCGTTTGTGAAAGGCCAGATGCGAGGATGAAAGATTTTTTTTCAAGCTCGTCGAAAGGGGGAGACTAGTGCGAGCGAAAGAGGGATACTAGAGCGAACGGAAAAGGGATACTGTTGTGAACGAAAGAGGGACACTAGTGCGAACGGAAAAGGGATACTAGAGCGAACGAAAGGGGATACTAGCGCGAACGAAAGAGGGATACTAGTGAGATTGAAAGAGGAGGATATTAGTGCGAACGAAAGAGGGATACTAGTGAGATTGAAAGAGGGGGATATTAGTGCGAACGAAAGAGGGATACTAGTGAGATTGAAAGAGGGGGATACTAGTGCAAACTAAAGAGGGATACTAGAGAGATTGAAAGAGGGGGATACTAGTGCGAACGAAAGAGGGATACTAGTGAGATTGAAAGAGGGGGATACTAGTGCGAACGAAAGAGGGATACTAGTGCGAAAGACGGATACTAGAGCAAGAAGCCTAGAAAGCTGAATCACTGGCAAAAGGCACAAATAAGAAAGGAGAGAGACATCACTCCGCTAACAACAGACGCACAACGCAGTTTGATAACAACTGGAAGTACCTTCAGTGAGGAAAAAAAAGGACCAAAATCGTAGACAGAAAACTTGAGCAACAAAAACCTCACGCAAGATTAGCCAATGTTTTGAAGGTGGCAAGGCGCAAAGGCACACCAGATTCAACCGGAAATCACGAAGAAGCTTCCTTGTGGATCGAGCTTTGTGGAAGCTATACTACTCCAGCAATTATATATATATATATATATATATATATATATATATATATATATATATATATATATATATATATATATATATATATATATAATATATTACTCAATTCCACTAATGAGAAATATCATGAACTGCCTTAGCATTAGTGATAGACAAATAAGTAATTAAATAAGTAACCACAAGCAATACCCACAAAAGCAAGATTACAAGCATGCCTACAGCTTTAGGCAGTAAAAAAAAAATAAATAAACATCACTGCATTGCATGCAATGCCGCTAGGCAAAGATTCCGATTGCTATCATCCCATTTGTTACCATGATGCTGAAGAATAAAAAAAAAAGACTTTAAGATATGATAACTACAGTTTGACGAACTTTATTGGTTCCAAGATAGTTTTGGAAATAAACGATAGGGAACTCTGATAGGGCGATACGAGATACAAGACTACTATGTGTATTCGCAAGATAAAAAGGAGAAGTGTTTCTATCGCAGCCGCCAGGTTACTTGCTATACACTGTATACTCCTCGTGCAAAAACGCCGCTAAATTCATCGATTCTTCGTGCGGAAACTGATTTTTTTGGGGGCGGGGGTTAGGGGATACGTTTGTGTGTTAAGGGCCCCCTCCCCCCGAAAAAAGTTCTGCGATGACCAACAAGTTGAGAAGACAGACAATAAGGTTAGTTTACAACTGCTGGTAAATCATTCAATCCTGCGAGAGAGAGAGAGAGAGAGAGAGAGAGAGAGAGAGAGAGAGAGAGAGAGAGAGAGAGAGAGAGCTAGCTAAAGCATTATATGAATAATGTCTAGAACAATAATGTTCGTATTCAAGAGAAAAATACTATGCATGAGAGATCAGTCTCGTAGTTTCGACAGGATTCTCCAGCTTCTTTCAACAATGAGCCTTTGAGCAGAATTTCTGACCTGGCACCAGCATGACTAAACGGTGAAAAGATTAGGTCAAGTAGGGTAAATTGGGTCATTGGTCAACTATACAGAGCATTGCCTATGAAAAATATTTCAAGAGATATATGAAAACCATTTTTATAGTTAACAAAAGTTAAAAAATTGAGGGAGGCAAATATTCGTTACAGACACACCGATGCTAAGAGTTCAAGCGAAGAACGCAGTGTGCGCCTGCGCACATGTTCCAAGGTGGCGTAGGTGACACGTGACCGAGGAAGAGGGTTTTGGCGCCAAACTCCCAAATAACGTTTCACCTGCTGACTGATTTCCACCCTGCCTATCTTTCTTTTCTCTATCCCTCTATTGGTCTCGCGAGGTGTAACCAAATAACAACGGTTGAAAGCAATAGGATAATAAAATTCAACTTTATTATTGGTAATTTCTGTCCTCATAAAATCTAACACACCATAATGAGTCAATAGTGCACGTCTGTCGTCGGCCGCGTTACTGTTCGACCTTATCTCCGGGCTCTCGAGTGGAATCGAGAGTCATCGTTTTCGTTCGTTTTCAATCATTTTGAGCAGCGTTTCCAAACGAAGCTTTTTAAAAACCGCCGATGCGAGACGATACAGATGAGGCCCGATAGTGTTCCGCGATAAGGATATCAGCGCCGATAAGCAACCGCCCTTGTTTGCTCGGGTCTTGACGTCGACAGGTAAAAGTCGTTTCCTCCGAATATCCGTCTTTGTACCCTTCGGTACAAGGACCAGAGTCCCTTGTAACTGGTGGCGTTCGTCCAGAGTATCACAATCGCGTCTCACAGTACGTCCTCGATAGGTGTCAGTTTCATTTACGACCAGAAATGAACCCGAGAACGAACCTCTATTGTGACTTACGACGCACAGATTTAGAGTTGAAATTGACTTGCCGAGTGGACGTGAGTGAATAATAACCGAGACACATGATTATAGAGGTTGTTATTTGACGTCTAATGTACAGAAACGTGATCCTTAGAGAGCGACGTGCCCGTCCACGAGAACGCTTTCGAGGAAAATCCGCCATGATTGGCTGGTGAAGTGGTTCCCTGCCATGGAGGCCAAGTTCTTCTCCTCCTCCTCTCACCTTTCCCGATGCGGGAAAGCTCTGGCGCGTTTCAGCTGACCCTACAGTCGTCGCCAACGCTCCGCTGGTGCCACGAATCCTCTTCCTGCAAGGAAGTCCTCCTGCCTGGAAGCCCAGCTTATCGGCTGCTGCCCATGGGCATACTTCCTTCGTCGCACTTTCTTCTTCCTTGACACGCGGGAGATCCGGTCTAGCGGTTTCTTTCCTGGTTCAAGGGTCCCAGCAATTGAAAAAGAAAGCCTTGAAAAAGGGAAGGAAGAAAAAAAGAAGTAACTGCACGGACACTCTCTCTCTCTCTCTCTCTCTTTCTCTCTCTCCTTTTTAACCCCCACCCACCATACCCCCTTTCCTCTTTTTAGCCTCCTTTGCTGTGCCAGTCAGTCAGTTCACCGTCACTCTCTTTCTCTGCTCCCCTCCCCTCCCCACCGACTGTCGTCCATAACGGCCCCTCCCCCCCTCCCCCTCCCCCGTCCGAACCAGGCATTGAGGAACATGGTTTAGTCGACACCAGAGTCCCACTCTTACCACAGCGTGCCGCAGGTGAGTCCAGAACCCCATTATTTAATTTCAGTTTTAAGGAGGGGTCACCCCATTACACATCTTCCGACAGCCGGGGAAAAACACCGATGCTTGAAGCAGCTACGGCCTGCTTGAGAGACCTAAACCAAAACTAGGTGACGAAAAAAGGGTATTTTCACTGCGAATGCACCCCTCTCTGGCTTCCAGAACTTAACTGGTGCCTGGGCTGCTTATCCGCCTGAGAAGACCTGGTGCTGGAAAGATTATACCGTTTTTATCATTTTATCTCAGAGGGCATAATAATGACTGTTTCCCAGCTACGGAACTGAGGGAGACGGATCTGCTATCGGGTCCTATCTTTAGAGAGAACACACACGCCAAAATCTTATCTTCCTTAACTATTATCGTATCAGATCAGATGCTGGAATACTACGAGAGATACAGAGCGAGAGATTCCAGTGCCGATGCTCGACTGGAAAGTGCAGCACTGTTCTTTGTCGCTCGTCATGGATTCGTGGATACCGCAATGAAAGTTAACTCAAGACGCCCCTGCCAAACAGTCTTGAGAGTGTAGCCTTTAGTTCCTCGTGCATATATGTGACTTCGTTGGATAACATTCCGTCATATATGAATTTGGAGACTAATTCCGTCACAGACTTCTGTGCGGTAGTGATACAGTGAGTTCAGCAGCAAGTGATAATGAACTCCGAGATGTTCATTTATCTGGTTTTTTCATCACAAGATAACATCAATTATGTTGAAGTTAGTGGCGAGTAAAAGGTTTCTTCAGCTCTGCATTGCAATAGAGCAATGATGTAGCGAGTGCAAGGGATACCACCGACACCATTGTCATGTGTCACTACGTTGCGCCATACTTGTGCGTAATCATCGCGTCGATTAAACCTGATTATAATCGACACAGCTTATTGTTGTAATATGGAAAAACCACATTATGAAAAGTTCGTTTGAGGTGAATATGTAGTGCAGGAAAAACTGCACTCGCTCTCTTCTTTTTTATATCATCTCTCTGTACCTATTCATTTCTTCCCATCTACGATCATTCACGCCACTATAGGTCAAACTGAAGTGCAGTGAAAGGACCTAAGATACATCATGAATTGTGAAGACACGCGGACATTCGGTATCGTGCTAAAATTTGATCTCCACCTGGTCTTTGGCGAAAAATTATTATATATTATAGAAAAAGAAACATGCCCAATTTTCGCAGAAAAAATGACACCCCCTTCCTACCAAAAATTAAGCTAGCGAAAAACTTAAAAGTTCTCTGCAGAAAAGAACGCTTATGGTATTCATAAGGTAGGAATTTTAAAGCAATATCCATTTTTTTCTGAGCAAAAATCACTTACTGAACACTGCTGAACCCATCACAGGCATTTTGTTTCACTGCTGTTTCTGCATGTAAATGTTTGAATGTTAGCTGACCTTGTTTCTTAATTCATTGTTTGTTTTTTTTTTTTTTGACACAGTATTTTATCTTTTTTCATATATGGTATTATATTTCTTCTATACAGAATTCTACCTATTTTGTCACATTCGGTACTTAACTGTTTTTTTTTTCACTTACGATATTCTACTATGTAGAAGTTTGCTTTTAAAAACAAGTATCCTTTTAAACCTGACTCACACGGACGTTTCTACATTCTGAATAAATTGAAGTAATTCCTGACGGAAAAGTAAAAGATCCAAAGCCTTTTAGTTTCACAAGCCACGGAGTAGTGTATTTCCCTAACCTCGTATAAAAATAATACATCTGACATGAGACTGACTAAAAATTAATGAAGACAATCAGTCAGGCAAGAAAATGCTCAGTCAAAAAGAGAAAACAATATCTGTCAGTCACAGGGAGAAAAAAAAATTAGTCAGGCAAAAATAAAAAAAAAAATTTCCGTCAGTCAGGCAAGAGAAAAAAAAATTTCCGTCAGTCAGGCAAGAGAAAAAAATTTCCGTCAGTTAATCAAGAGGAAAAACAATTTCTGTCAGTCAGGCAGGAGAAAAAAAAATTAGTCAGGCAAAAATTTAAAAAAAATTTTCCGTCAGTCAGGCAAAAAAAAACCGTCATTCAGGCAAAAGAATAAAAATTTCCGTCAGTCAGGCAACAGAAAAAAAAAGTCACTTGGCGTCCATTGAAAGGAATAAGTGAATACTGAGAAGACAAATTTGACTTTGTTTCTCTACCCGTAACCTTACTGAAGTGAATAACAACGCGGGACCTTCGTATGAGAGAATCTATCCACATTGCCTCAGTGTAGTTCAAGTTAATCACTTCACTGACTTTATGATGGTCCCGTCAAGAGTATAGAATTGCTAAATAAAATTGAAAATAACAACAAAAAGATCATTATTTGATATATCATCACTTTCTCGTGATCTTGAATGGAAAAATAAAGTCTGCAGTACAATGTATGCAACATATTGCTAAACACCAATATACTACATACATGCTACTGCGGATTTTATTTTTCCAAAAAGATCATTGCCAAGGTCATACGATCTCTTCCATTCAAAAATAATAAAAAGCAAATAACATTAAGTTCAGAAACAAGCAAGCTCAAAAACCCTTTTCAGGTCAAGAGTGATAAAAGCAAGGACTTGGCCACCGCCAAAAGAAGTCGCACGACCTTGCCAAGCTGAAAGGCACCACAGCAAACGGCACAGAGGTCAATGTCGATAAAGGTCACACGACCTTGCCAAGTCGATATAACAAAAGCGACCGCCGAAAGGTCTCAGCCTAGGGTTCGCAAGACCTTATCAAAGGTAAGGTCAAACAGTTAAAGAAACCCTTTTCCTGTATAAACCAGTGATTCTCAAACCGTATATGCCGTGGCTGCCCGGGATGCCACAGACAGTGCCCAGGGGTGCCACAAGATTGTCATGAATTTTGTCTTGGCTAGATCATCTCAGAGAACATTTGTAAAAAAAAAAAAATTTGCAGAAGTCTTCATATAATTATTATCAGTGTGTCTATTGTAATTATGTTTATCTAATTCTTCTGATATGCTCTTTGTTTGTACAGTAGATTTCTGCATGGACGCCATGCTGATTTTGGTCTGAGTATAAATAATCATTTTATTCATTAAATAAGAAGTTAATTCATGCGATATGACGTAATGGTGAAGAATGGGTGCCACGGTAATGATGACATTATTCAGGGTGCCATCGCTAAAATTAGAACGAGACCCACTGGTATAAACCAAAGGATTCAATGGCTACCTACTGACAAAATTAACCTTTTGTCTGTACAAACCAAAGGATACAATATCTTCGCAGCATTTCCTCGTACGGAGCACACCAAACCGTCTCTTACTTGTATCTTCACAAACTCGAAGGGTTTGTTTTTCGAAGATATGATAAAACCGATACGAAGATTAAGAATCTAATCTGCAGAAATGAAGGGTTATAGCCACTCACAATTTTGCCAAGTGCTGATATTTCTAGCAGACTCATAAAGAACAAAATCTCGGTTATTTCATTTTAGATTATGCAATAATAACAATTAAAATACTTTCGCATGTTTTCTGAATTTATCATCTGAGAGTGTTATGTTACAGGCAATGACATGACCATCTTTATA